>NC_064809.1:36181185-36186860 GCF_023721935.1 Panthera uncia
GCTTTTAGGGTTCTGTCTCTTTGCCGGCCACGCTCCCCCCCCCCCCCCCCCCCCCCCCCCCCCCCCTAATCTTCCCTTTAAAAAAAAAAAAAAAAATAAAAAAAAAAAAAAAAAAAAAGAAAGAATTAAAAAAACACAAAACCTAAGGTGGAAATAAATGAAGTTATAACTCAGATAACTTGAGTCAAAATCAAATAGCATTTAGCTCTAAACAATGGCTATCAAAAGGCTCTTATACAAAAAGGAAAGTAGGCTTTTGTGGTTATTAAATTACCATTTAGATTTTGAAAAGCACTGTCTTGGCATCTCAGATATTTTCTAATTTTATTAGTTAGAGATATTTTCACTAATCTTTTCACCCTTATTATTATATAGGACCAACTAGCCAAAGAATTAACTGGTTTGGAAAATGTTAACATAACCAAATAGGTGAACTACAAATAGTATCTCTTTTATAAGCAAATGATATAAAAAAATCAATTTAACCTCTTCCTCAATAGGATTAAAATATGAATAAGGGCACTAGATAGGTTAAGAAATTTAAGGAGACACAATGGCCAGAAATTATTAAAGAATATAAATAAAGCAGCAAGTTTACACATTCAGTATATATCCAAACATGCATTAGCAATTTATATGAAATAGACAAAAATACTTACAAATATTTCAAGATATGTGCAGTAAAAACTGACTTCTAATATTCTTAACAACAACTAAAATACTCAACAAGACCATAAGAAGTACCATTTCTGATATAGACATGCTGGTAAATAACAAAATACAAGATAATATTAAAAAAAAATTTTAATGTTTATTCATTTTTGAGAGAGACAGAGTGTGAGTGAGGGAGAGGCAGAGAGAGAGGGAGACACAGATTCAGAAGCAGGCTCCAGGCTCTGCACTGGCAGCACAGAGCCCGATGTAGGGCTCGAACCCACGAACTGTGAGATCAGGACCTCAGCTGAAGTTGGACGTTTAACTGACTGAGCCACCCAGCCGCCCCAAAATTTTAAAGACTAAATGCCAATTTTCATAAAATAATCAGGTATTAAAAGCATCACAAACCAAATAGAAAAGACTTAAACCAAATTTCTCTGTTCAGCAATAGCAAAAGAATTATGGTTTGTAAAGGGTGCTAATAAAAGAAACCACAAAAAGGAAGGTGCTAACATTTTTTAAAAGACTATATATAGCACATTTAATTTACTGTAGCATCAACTCTTCCACAGCATTTTATTTTAACACAATCACAGGTGGCCAACAGAAATACAATGTGAGCTACATATGTAATGTTAAATTTTCAAGAAGCTACATTTAAAAAAGTAAAAAGAAACATGAAATTAATGTTTATTTCCTCAATATATCCAACCATGATCATTTCAATATCTAATCGATTTTTTTAATTGGAATATTTTAACTTTTTTTTTTTACTAAGTCTTCAAAATCCAGTATGTCACTTACACCTGCACATCTCAATTTGGATGCTGAATTTTCAACAAAAAAACCTTAGAAAACATTAATACTGAATTTGATATTATAAGTCATAGAAGTTATCTGCATTTATTGGGAATTATTCTGAGTTTCAGTGAGATGATTACTGTAATCTTCTCCTACAATTTCAAAGTAAATGCAAGACCGTTTGTATCACCTATTTTCCTTTAAGGTTAAAAACTGCATCATATCCCCAAAGCAACAACAGAAAGAATGTGAAAGTAGAAATAGTAAATTAATTTTAAAAGGATACTGCTGCCAGAGAGGAAGGTATTAGAGGAAAAGATGGCAGCTCTCCTACAATGAGAAGGGTGCCAGAGGGGACTTAAGCCTAGAGGGGCTAAGAGATTATATTCATACTCATATTTTTACTCTCAACACTTCTGACACCAAATGCGTGGTTTTTCACATGATCAACAAATGTTTCAATTTTCTAGAATTCACTCCTGACACTAACACCTGAAATGAGAGCAAACCACACAGATTAAGGGCTCAGTCCCACAAAACTGCCCCCACTTTGGATGCTAGCTGCAAGTCCCAGTATAGCTGCCACCTATACTTTTGACCAACATGCTATAAATCAGGCGATCCCATGATGCTCTCCTCAGGTTTGATAATTTGCTTGAGTAGCTCAAAGAACTCATAAACAGTTTACTTACCAGTTAATTCTAAAGGATACAATCTTGGAGCAGTCAAATGGAAGATACCTAGGACAAGAGATCATTCCGGAAATTCCAAGAGGTTTAGGAGCTCTGTCATGAGCCAGGGGCAAAGATCAAATATATATTCCTTATTATGCCATTTCTACATTAACATGGACTATGCAAATTCGCCCACATATTTAGCATGATGAGAAACAAGTCTCTCACTACTGGAGAAGGAAAATATACTTGGAGGAAAAACCATAATGAACTCCATGTTGAACTGGAATTAGATCTATCATTGTGAACCCATGGTTTCCAATGTATACAGACAACTCTATATATATACATATATACAAAGAGGACAAACAACTATGTACACTTATAAATATTTCCTAACTCTTCACTAAAAAATCTGGAAACAGCAATGCCCCAGTAGCCATGAGCACACCTGAACTTAGATGCTCCTTTCTGAATTCCATTCTATGTTCCTTATATAAGGAACCTGCCTCCATTTCTCCAAGGGCCAGTGTGGGGAAAGAACATCTTGTACAGAAAAGTAAGGATATCACCAAAAAACAATAGGGACAAGTCAACAAAAGGACACAGAAAGCAGCTCTGGCCTATCTGGGACAATTGTTATGTTAAATATTTCATAGTGAAAAGGTTTTTTGAGGCATTACAGTACCTATCACATAAATACAAAAGGAAAAAAAATCCTGTCGTGCAAGTTAGCTAAGTACTGGTTGTTAAAAAAGCCATCTTTATTTGTGAAGAGGGTTAAGGATGACAGATGTTTAAAGCATTAAAATAAGATACTCAAGATCTCCTACAATTTCAAAGTAAATGCAAGACCGTTTGTATCACCTATTTTCCTTTAAGGTTAAAAACTGCATCATATCCCCAAAGCAACAACAGAAAGAATGTGAAAGTAGAATGTCGATAAGACCCGTGAAAGCCTGTAATAGTGGTATTTATGGCAAATATGGAAGTTTCACATCTGTCCTTGCAAGGATAGAAAATAGTTAAGATTCTTATCACAGAAATCAAAGCTACACTTTAGCCAACAAATGCTTATCAGCAGAGTATCACTATGACCCCCTCCCAACTTATATCTGGGGGTGGGAGGGGGGTGCGGTATCTGTAGAGACAAAGGTGTAAATGCAACACAAATAATTTGCCCACCAAAAATAATATCTAAACTAGCACCTCTATGTAGTAGGGTACCTGGTCAGGCAAAATTAATATTTAGTTGAGAGTCTACCATTTAAAAATTGTTGGTGGCTTTTTTTGTCTAGGCAGAAAAGAGCCATGCACCTGGGAGTCACCTTCTTTGCTCTGGGAAGAACCATTTGAGTGGCCCTTTTCAATCATGTAATTGAAGCAAACAGATATCTCTTGCCCTAGAGAAGTTACACAGCAGGCTCTATTTTTGACTTGATAAAAGCATCCCCACCAATAATATTAAATACTACTGAGTTAAGGGGCACCTGGGTGGCTCAGTCGACTTCTGCTCAGGTCATGAACTCGCGGTTTATGAGTTCGAGTCCCGCGTCCGGCTCTGTGCTGACAGCTCAGAGCCTGGAGCCTGCTTCGGATTCGGTCTCCCTATCTCTCTGCTCCTCCCCTGTTCACGCTCTGTCTCTGTCTCTGTCTCTCTCTCTCTCAAAAATAAAAATAAAAAACATTAAATAGTACTGAGTTAAGAGAAAGTGTGTAGAAGTATGCAAAAAAAAAAAAAAAAAGGCTAAAAAAAAGTCTTTTGGTAAACATAGGGACTCCAAGACTTTCCTTTTTAAGTTTACCACTATCAGAAATTCTGACAGACTTAAATGACCCTGAATGAGGTCCACTGGCAGGAAAATTTGCCCCATCCTGAACATACACAATAATACAACATACCTTGAGGGAAGGGAGAATGAAAGCCTAAACCTCTGCTTGGGGATGAAAGAGGGATGGGTGATTTGTACAGTACATTGCTGAAGCTGAAAACCTCTACAGACCTAGCTACTCTAACTAAAAAAAGAATGTTTTGAACAATCTGCCATAATTTGAGGCAAGATACGCTTACGTGGTTTGCACATACTTCTGTGCCCAAGTATGGATTACCCCTGGTATATAACAGGGTAATTGTCTGACTTCAAAGTACCATTTTAGTCTAAAGAACATCCAGGAATCCAGGCCTATGGGATGATATATCAGTCTGTGCTAGTGGGTACATAGGCAAATAATAACTGATACACTTTAAGAATTTTATTAAATTGTTAATACAAAGTCTTGATATTTTCAAGAAGAAAATCTCATTATCTGTAAATCTTACTGGAGGTGAGGTAACATCTTATTCCCCTAACAATGCTGAATAAATTATTCATTCCAGAGGATTTCAAAACATAATTATGTAATTTAAATGAGATTTCTATTTGGAGTTCATACAAAAAGAGAGTCAAATCCTTATCAACAGTATATGTAATATGTCAAAGTAAACAGTGAAGAGAAGGGAAAAAAGATAACAAGATTAAAAAAAAATCAAGGGGGAAAAAGTCAATTCATACTATCAGTATCAAGAACTAAACTAACAAACTATAATGTCAATCTTCAAAGTAAATAAAACTAAGTCCTATGGAAATTATACAATAGCAATTAACATGTTGATCTGTTCATTAAGTACTCCAATATCCTTAATTCTGCTTTCCTGGTTGAGTAAAAATAGCATTGATACCTAACAATTTTGGAAATTTAGAAGTTTAATTTTTACTAACAATGTAAAACTTGAAAATGAACAATCTTTATACATAGAAGTTGCTAAAGACCATTGACAAAAATCCTAACAATACTATAGCCATTCAATTTGTCTCTATTAGATAGAAATTTAATACACATAGACCCTTAGAAACAATACTGCTTCACCTTAAATACTTAAGTCTAAACAGAACATCCTGTGATAACCAATGAATGTAAATAGCATCTAAAAAACTCTGAACACACCCAAAAGTTAATTTTAAAAAATCCTGCCATCTCCCTCCTTATAGAGCTACATGTGTATACTGGCTAAAAGGCCATTTAAGTAGAGATTTATTTCATGAAGTGAAAGTATATATAAAAGGTGTAAGATGCTCAACAATGAATTATAATTGCTAAATAGAGCAAAAAGACTTAGAATTCCACTAGGATTCAACCTCCCCATCCTGTTTAACTGAAGTATTCTGCAGTTGGGAAAAAACAAGGTATGCCATGATCTTAAGTTATTAAACCTGAGTTAGTTTCCTCAAATATAAAATTAAGAATATATTTTCCTTGGGGTGCCTGGGTGGCTCAGTCGGTTAAGCATCCAACTTCAGCTCAGGTCATGATCTCGCGGTTTGTGGGTTCAAGGCCCACACTGGGCTCTGTGCTGACAGCTGGGAGCCGGGAGCCGGGAGCCAGGAGCCTGGAGCCTGCTTTGGAGAGAGGGAGGGAGAGAGGAAGGGAGGGAGAGAGGAAGGGAGGGAGAGAGGAAGGGAGGGAGAGAGGAAGGGAGGGAGAGAGGAAGGGAGGGAGAGAGGA
>NC_064809.1:36186960-36421139 GCF_023721935.1 Panthera uncia
AGAGAGGAAGGGAGGGAGAGAGGAAGGGAGGGAGAGAGGAAGGGAGGAAGGGAGGGAGGGAGGGAGAGAGGGAGGGAGGGAGGGAGAGAGGGAGGGAGAGAGGGAGAGAGGGAGGGAGAGAGGGAGAGAGGGAGGGAGGGAGGGAGGGAGGGAGGGAGAGAGGGGGGAGGGAGGGAGACAGGGAGGGAGACAGAGAGGGGGGAGGGAGGGGGGAGAGGGAGAGGGGGAGAGAGGGAGAGAGGGAGAGAGGGAGAGAGGGAGAGAGGGAGAGAGAGAGAGTCTGCCTGTCCCTCCCCCGCTTGTGCTCAGCTCTCTCAAAAATAAACAAAAAAGAAAATATCTTCCTTGTACTATTGTGAAAATTATAAATAAATCTTTAACAATTATGGGCATGGTACTGTGCCTGTCACAAAAAAGAGCTCTTACTAGCTAGCTATTAGTAATTATCAATATATTTCTAGATTAATTAACAAGGAACACTTTGCAAAAAAGGCCTTAGGAAGTTATGCAGTATTTAGGGTTTTTGTTGTAGAATGGTCCGTTTTTACCACATCCTAGAAACAGTAGAGTAATTCAGGATATTTCTTGCAATAAAAATTTATTTGAAATATGGCTGTTTCCTCAAGAGACACACAAAGATGGTCATTTCAGAGAGATGGCTCACTTATAAAGTATGTATCACCACACTATTATGTAAATAAATATAACATGCAAGCCAGAGATTATAGGAAAGAAGCAAACTTTGTTTAACCAGGACATTATTCTCAATGCATAAGTGAATATTCTGGATACCAGTTGATAAATTGCATGGTGTATGAAAACTTACTTAGATTAAATGTAACTATCCACAAAGAATAACCAAAACTAAAACAACTAATTAGCTTAGGACAGACCCTTAGGATGGATACTAAGGCAGAATAAGCAGACAAAAAAGAGATACTGAGGCAGAGAAAACAGACAAAATACTGTATTTCAATGCTTTAACTTTTGAAGACCTTTCCTTGCTTATCTATCCATCTCATCCTTGATCATGCCTTCTACTTAGCCAATCTTTCTTGCCCCGTACTCATTCATACTTGTCTAAAGAAATGGCCTAGTCTTCCTACCGTCTCTAGTTCTTAACCTTCCTCAGCCATTCTCTTAAATCCACTGCAAATTTCCTATTCTGAAACTGTAGGATCACCAAATATCTGGAGCAAATGTGACATAATGTTTATCTTTGTTAATTCTGCATGTATATGTGTTGTTTGTGATAGCATCCTTTGTACATCTTTTCAAAAAAAGGATGGTTATTTTTACTTTATTAATACAGAACACATTTTAAAAATATGTAACTTAAGTTATAAAAGCACCACACTGTATATTCTTTATAGTATATAAATTATACCTCAATCAAGCTATTAAAAACAAAACAAAAAAAAACCCACACACAATTCAACCCAGATCTACATACAGCACATTCCAAAAGAACTTCCCACAATGATGGAAATGTTCTTTATGCCATCTAATATGGGAGGCACGCATGGCTTCTGAGCACTTGAAATGTGGCTAGTGCAACTGAAACACACAGTTTTTAAAACTTATTTCATTTTAATTAAGTTAAATAACCATAGGAGGCTAGTGAACAGTACATAAATCTAGGATGTTACCAGTGTTATATCTACCCCTACTCACTTCTCTCTTAGATAATTGCAAATTTTGTTGTTAATGACTTAACAGTCAAATGCAATAAACGATTTCAAAAGCCTAACTAATCTCTACAATTCTTTTTTAGTCCTTCTAAAATATATTCTCCAAAATTACTACTATGCAAATTGAACTTCTCTGCTATATTCCTTTCTTAAAATGTTATTACCTTGATAGGGGTACATGGGTGGCTGTTGGTTAAGTGTCCGACTTCAACCCAGCCCAGGTCATGATCTCGTGGTTCGTGAGTTCCAGCCCCACGTCAGGCTCTGGGCTGACAGCTCAGGGCCTGGAGCCTGCATCAGATTCTGTCTCCCTCTCTTTCTGCCCCTCCCTCACTCATGCTCTGTCTCTCTCTCAAAAATAAATAAACATTAAAAAACTTTTTTTAAATGTTATTCCCTTGAGGGGCGCCTGGGTGGCTCAGTCGGTTGAGCGTCCGACTTCGGCTCAGGTCATGATCTCGCCGTATTATACCTGGGGATATGGGAATATGGGTATATCCCATATTAGATGGCATAAAGAACATGATCTCAGGTCTGTGAGTTCGAGCCCCGCGTCAGGCTCTGTGCTGACAGCTCAGAGCCTGGAGCCTGTTTCAGATTCTGTGTCTCCCTCTCTCTCTGCCCCTCCCCTGTTCACGCTCTGTCTCTCTCTGTCTCAAAAATAAATAAACGTTAAAAAAAAAAATTAAATGTTATTCCCTTGATATTGCCATTCCTCTATTTAGTCTAACCCCTGGGTTCTTTCTTTCCTTTGCCCACCCATTTTGCCCTGGGAAAATTATTCTCCTCTGTCTTGTCCTCTCTCCCTCCCTCCCTCCCTCCCTCCCTCCCTCCCTCCCTCTCTCTCTCTCTTTTTATGTGTGTGTGTGTGTGTGTGTATATATATATATTATATATATATATATATATATAATATATATATATCCCCTCCTTAGATGAATTCATTTACTTGATTTATTTCAGCTATGACTAACACAGACATTTGGGAATCTACAGTTATATCCTGGACCTATGCTTTGAGCTTCAATAATATATCCAAATGCCTACTGAACTTCTTCACGGAGGTTTCACAAGTACCTCAGACTTAACATGTCAAATTGAATATATATCTCCACAGGCTTTCCCCTCCCCCCAAGAACAAAACCCGTAATTCTTTCTTATTCCCTCCCTCACCTGACAGCACAATCATCTATCCCTACCCTTTTATCTCCTTCATTTTTCCTCCAAATTGCCAATTCATCACTAAATCCTAGATATTTTATCTCCTAAATATTTAAAGATTATACTCCTCTACTTCCGCCCTCATTCAGGCCATAGAAATCTCATGCTCATACCCCTAACTAAACTCTACATATCCTTTGTACTCCTTAAGTCCACTCTCCACAATTACCACTAGGCAAATCTACCTACCTTCTTTGCTTAAAATTCTTTAGTTACTCTCCACTGCCTATACCTGAGTATTTGTGTGGGAGAGGTGTGTGAAGCATTCAAAGAGCATGTAAATATAAATATAATAATGATATCTAGAAATTCTTCAGCATGTTAAAGAGATGATCTATTGCATTTCTCAAAGTGACCTTAATCCACAATGACCTACCAGTCCAAGTAAGGAGAGTATCCACAAAGATATACCAGGTTATTTAGCTCAAAACTATTAGCCATTAAGATGATCTTGTCATTATTCCAAAGAAACTTTTACTTCTATTAAGAGAAAATGTACATATTAATAATGATTTGATTTACTAATTAGTTTTACCTCTCACTGTTTGGTTTATATATTAGTTTGTGTTTGATTAACATAAGACCATCCACCATGCACATACTGACAAAAAAAGACATCTGTCTCTGAGAAGCTGAACTTTGGCTACATAAAAGGCAATTATTTCTACAGAAATAATTAGTGTGGCTCTTCTTAACTAATCTGAATATGATGATTATATCAAGTAGATTTCTAAACACTCTTTCTTAAATTATTATTTTTTTAATGTTTATTTTTGAGAGAGAGACAGACAGAGTGCAAGTGGGGGAGGAGCAGAGAGAGACGGAGACAACAGAATCCGAAGCAGGCTCCAGGCTCTGAGGCTGTCAGCACAAAGCCCAACATGGGGCTCGAACTCATGGACCGCAGATTTCTTAAGAAAGCTTAAATTCATAGAGAAACTGTATTATTTGCTTGTGATGACAAACAGCTTAACTGAGGATTCTTTTCCGAAAATCATTAAACACATTCATTTAGTATAGCACACTTAATATGTCTATCTTGAAATGCTAAGATTCAAGTCGCAATACCAACAAGTAAATTCTTGGGGCACCTGGGTGGCTCAGTCAGTTAAGTAGCTGACTTCAGCTCAGGTCATGATCTCACGGTCTGTAGGTTCAAGCCCCGCGTCAGGCTCTGTGCTGGCAGCTCAGAGCCTGGAGCCTGCTTCTGATTCTGTGTCTCCCTCTCTCTCTGCCCCTCCCCTGCTTGTTCTCTGTCTCTTTCTCTCTCAAATAATAAAGATTAAAAAAAAAAAGTAAAAAAAAAAAAGTAAATTCTTTATGAAAGCCCATCTGAAAAATCTAAATTAATATAAACTAAGGTGGAGATATGATCAATTAAGTCAATCACAAACAAAACCAAGCAAATTACTGACATCTTTCCTCTCATGTAGAAAGAATCAATAACCAACCTTTTAAAAACTACACACAAAATTGAGTCGGCCACATGATAAAGGCACAATTCTCTCCCAAATGAAAACATTCTTAAAAAGAGCTTCTGGCGGGGCGCCTAGGTGGCTCAGTCAGTTGGGCCTCTGACTTCGGCTCAGGTCATGATCTTACGGTTCGCGGGTTCGAGCCCCACGTCAGGCTCTGTGCTGACAACTCAGAGCCTGGGGTCTGCTTGGGATTCTGTGTCTCCCTCTCTCAGCCTCTCCCACACTTATGCCGTGTCTGTCTCTCAAAAACGAATAAACATTAAAAAAAATTTTTTTTAAAGAAGAGCTTCTGGGGGCGCCTGGGTGGCTCAGTCGGTTGGGTGTCCGACTTCAGCTCAGGTCACGATCTCGCGGTCCGTGAGTTCGAGCCCCGCGTCGGGCTCTGGGCTGATGGCTCAGAGCCTGGAGCCTGCTTCCGATTCTGTGTCTCCCTCTCTCTCTGCCCCTCCCCCGTTCATGCTCTGTCTCTATGTCTCTCTGTCCCAAAAATAAATAAACGTTAAAAATAAAATAAAATAAAATAAAATAAAATAAAATAAAATAAAATAAAAAAAGAAGAGCTTCTGGCAATTTCTCTTCAGTCTGAAAAGCTGCTCCCCTGTCTTAAGATTTAATACAATTCCTAAAGTAAGAGCCAAAAAGTTCTTAAAACCCAACTTTAACTAAGAAGTTTAAAATATTCAACCAATTTGTAATAAGCAATAACTTATGGCCTTTCAAATTGGATTTTTTAAAGCACCATCATCCTTTTATTGTCTGTAACACTTTACAGTTTTCAAGCACCTTCACATAGTTTTCCAGTTATCTTCAACAATCCAGTTAAGTCATGTTACTAATAAGTCAGCATTACAGATTAAGTTCCTTACTCAGGTCAGATAACTGAATAACATAGAACCCAAATGTTCTGCCTTCGAAGTCTTTTCCATTATATGGTATTGTATTATACTATAGTAAACTCTCCAAATACAAGATTAGAGAATGAGCTGTGGACCAAAGAGAGGAAAGTATGGAGAAAACATCCCTGAGATCTACAACTATTTTTAACTTAGAAAAGAATATAGTATTTACTAAAGTATATTGAGAATGAACTTATACCTTCAAAGAGCTCAATGACTAGTGAAGTAAACAAAGAATATAAACAACTTCTAATCAATCTGAAGAATACTGTAAGAATGATCCCAAAAGGAAAAAGATCTTAGCAAATTCTGGAGGGCAGTAATTCATAAAGGCTGGCATTTGAGAAAGTGACAGGTCATGAAATTACAAAGTAAGGCAGAAGACAGGTAAAGCTAAAGAATTTCAAAGCACTGATAACAACATGTTCAACCCCAAAGTTCCCCCTGTAAGAGTGACAGCCAACAGTAAAGAGTTTTGCTACATGATTTTTCAAATCAAACAAAATGTTCACAGATATCCTCAAAAAGCGTAAAGAGATGCTGTATCATCACAGTTAATACTTATGTGCCAGGTCCTCCCACAAATGTTTTACATTTATATTAATTCATTTAATTGTCACAACAACTCTATAAAGTAGGTACTCTTATTACATACACTCCATTTTATCGATAGGAAATTGGCCCAAAGTTGCCCAAGGTGACACAATCATTAGCTGAGTCAGGATTTGAATTCAAGCAGTTTTTTTTTTTTTCCAGGCAGTTCTTATTTACTATATTATACTGCAGAAAAATAATGCCCTCTTCAAATCTAAATTCAGGCGGTGCATGCTAAGTCTCACATATTTCTGCACACTACAGTGGTCCTGTTAAAAAAAGGAAAAAAAAGAAAAGAAAACCAAAAAAAATCCTCAAATAGGGGCACCTGGGTAGCTCTGTCAGTTAAGCGTCTGACTTGTGATTTCGGCTCAGGTCATGATGGACCTCAGTTCGTGAGATTGAGCCCTGCATGGGGTTCTGAGCAGGCAGTGCAGAAGCATGCTTGGAATTCCCTTTCTCTGCCCCTCCCCTGCTCACACACTCTCTCTCTCAAAATAAATAAACTTAAAAAAAAAAAAAACTCAAATAAAATGCAAGATGCTAAAAATAAAGAACTGATACAGCAAAACCTAATAACTATTAATGAATTTTTTCATGTTATACTAACATTTTCAGAAATTATAATTTGAGCATAACTACTCTTGCTACTTTTACAGCTTCATTTAAAAAATCTTAAATCTATATTAGAAAACCCAAATAACAGCTTTAGAATGATTTCTGAAAATGAGAGCCCAGTTTTAGTTGAATGTTTCCAAAGAGATTAAGTAGAATGACTTTCAAATGACCAGGATCATGCACTAAAACCTGAATGTCAAGAAATGAACTCAACCACCAGATAATAATAGAGTCCCCATCTGTTTGTTTGTTTTTTTAATGTTTATTTATTTTGAGAGAGAGACAGACAGAGTGTGAGCAGGGGAAGGGCAGAGAGAGAGAGAGACAGACACACAGAATTCGAAGCAGGCTCCAGGCTCCGAGCTGGCAGCACAGAGCCCCATGTGGGGGCTCGAACTCACAAGCTGTGAGATCATGACCTGAGCCAAAGTCAGCTGCTTAACTGACTGAGCCATCCAGGCGCCCCAGTCCCCATTTGTTTTTGACAAAAACAATCTTCCACTAGGAACAACTGTGATACTTAAGATGAGAAAAAAGGTAAATAACAGAAAAGGAAAACATTCAAACCCCAAAGATTAAGTAAGAAATATCACTGAAAAGTCAACCTAAATATAATTCTCAACACCTGTACCACAAAGGTTACTTCCTACAGCAATAAATTTACATACATTTTAAAGCGTATCTTACCTAACAAAATTATCTTGTCTTTAATTCTATTCTGTATTATTAGAAGGGAAAAGGATTACTTCAAACAAGTTACCAATCATTCTTTAATTTGCATAACAGCTACATTTGTGTTATCTCAATTTTGTTTATACTCATCAGTTACTCTGAGGCTTTAAAACAAACAAAACTCCAAAGACTATTCCCTGAAATCTTGTTCCTGGGACTGAAAATTACTGCAGATTCTCATCCTGAAAAACACGGAATTTGGCACAAATGTAAAAAAGGGCAAAAAAAAAAAAAAATCAATATTCAAGTGGAAGATTCAGTTCAATAGGTTATTTTAAGAACTAAAGCAAAGAAATAAGTTATGGTTTCTTAATCACAAACCACATCACATTTCTGCAGCATTGCTAAACTTTTCATAAAACATTAATAACACCTGTATCAACTATACTTCAGCTTAAAAAAAAAAAAAGAAAATTAAGTCCAAAAAAAACTCATCACATACTCATGATACTCATGATGAGACATAAGCCTTAATTTACCAAAAAAAAAAAAAAAAAAAAAAAAAAAGCCAGATAAAGCCAGCACTAAGTACACTGGAGCTTAACCAAGATTTATGATTTGACCTCCCCTTCCAAGTAGATCTGGAAACAATCTTATCAGAATATAAAGTGAATATATCAAGTTACCAAGCGAACTCTATTTAGAAGCAATTTGGGGAGAAAAGTACTTAAAGTAACCAAAATCATTCACAAATCTATGTATAAATACATTTTCTTTAAAAAAGTTATGCTACATTTCTTAAAAAAACCAAGATGTCTCTACAGAAAAGCAATAAACTCTGCAAAGTTGGGCAATAACATTTTCTGACCAAGGCAACAGAGTACTAAAATTAAGGCATGTTATTTGCCTAATAAAATCAAGTAAAGAAATCTGCAGCTTAAAAGATCAGTTATCAGCTAAGATCCTGTGGTATCAAAGTATTACCTAGTATTATTTATTAGGAATTGATACTTGCATACTGTGACTCTTAAAATTAGCTTGATAGAAACAAGTTTGATTTATATACCACATTCACCCATTCTCTATCCTAAAAAGCCTATTTGTACATTTAAATTGATAAAATCAATACTCTAAACCAAATCTGACAGCGACTTCCACACCAAAATACAACTGCTTCATTTGAGATGTACTAATTAGCCACCTACTAAACTACAAAAGCTTTAACATTTCCCAAATCATTAGATCCTAACCAGTTTAAATTTTATTCTTTACCAATCTATGCAAGTCATCTACCTGCTCCATGATTTCAGGCTATTTATCAAATAAGTAGCTGGGCAGAATAACCTAAGATTTCTTCCAATTTTAATACACTATTTAACAACTGAATACAGAATTTCTGTCTTCCTCCAGAAAAATATGTACGTTAGAAGTATACATTTAGTGAAAAAGGCTTTCCTTTCTTCCCAATGCTTTAGTAATTTAGTAATGCATTATTACTAATTTAGCATTTAGTAATAATGCTTTAACTTGTATCCAAAAACGAAAACTCAAAACTAACCTAATGAATAAGTTATTAGGTAAATGTACTGATCGAAAAACCAAAAATACTGTATAAAACATCCTGGGGCTAGAAAAATCATATTTTAAAAAACAAAATGAAAAATTGCATAAACAGAGTCAAATGACATAAGGAAGTTTCTAAACCAGGGTACCACTCAGTGAACTAGGATTTGGTTCTGCAGCCAAATCCTTAACTGATTTAAAAATAAGATGGTGATATTATATATAAGGATATCAGATATTCTTTAATTTGACCATGCCCATGTCTAGACAGAGAACAAAAATCCAAAAAGCCATGAGTTCAAAGAAAAACTGAGAGGACAAAATTATTATGACATTAGGCAAATTGAGTTTTTTTCCACTGTATCATTAGTTCCAAGATAAACTATCAAAAGATTACCATTGATTAAGGAAAACACAATTATATTCTGAGAAGTCTTGAAGGTTAAATAATTGAAACTAACAAAATTAGTCCATAAAGTGATCAACGTTTACTTGGGTCCAGTCTTAAGAAAGTAAGGTAACTAATTAAAAAAAATATGTATCCAAAAGGTACCTATTCAAATATAAAACCATAACAGAAGAATAAAATCCAGGATCAACAGTAATAGGCACCCCTTGTACAAGAGAAAAGTGTCTGTATGTAGAGAATAAACGGAATTTTTGCCTGTAAACCAAAAGGAATCAGACTTAAGTTTCTGAGGATGATCAACAGGAATAAAGTCATAGTTTGACAAGATTTTTTTTTTAAAGCTGCACCCTTTCCAATACAAATCACCATAAAACTGAGTTCCTTTTATTTCACAATGCCTTAGAAGTTCTACACCATTTATGTAAAACTTAAGAAATTATTATGTTCCTAAAGAAGTTGTCAGTTTTTAAGTTCACCTCCTTCCACATGTTAACTTCCCTTCACATTTGATATGGCCTTGGTCATTTGGAAAGTGACATTCAAAGGGTTAAGTATTAACATATTAGTTAATGGATAAAATAAACTTCTAGATTGTTATTTTCATATCCTATTTTGGTCCATTTTTTTGACAAGAAGAATATGGATAACAGGCATTTTCGTGTATAATGTATCTAACTTTTTCACTCAGTGGAACTCTGCTTCTTCCAATAACCTATGTTCACTTCCGGACGAGGAGAACATTCAAGCAAGCTGCTGTAGGTCAAGCAACAAGTTACCCAAACCTAGCTATTTAAACCTAGAATATATCTGTCAACCAGAATGACACACCATGATTTACCCCATGAAAACCTCTCTGAGAGGTTAAAAGCAAAGCACCGTGAGTCCTTTAGACTCTCGTAAAAGTTTGGCTTAAAAACCTTTCATAACAAATTTAAAATAACAATAGTGACATTACAACTCTAAAAGCACTTCTATAATTGTACATGGGTTCTTGTACTGTTCACTGTATAGAGAACGGACTGAAGACATACTAGTTTTAATTAACACTGTCAGATAACTGCCAGCTACCAAAAGGCTTAAGCTTCATTCGGTGGAACAATATCAAACACTTACTGTACCTTTCTAGTCCCGAGGCATTTATTCAGAGAAGAAAATCTTTTTTATATAGTTTATACTAAATGCCTGTGCAATCACCAACTAGGATATATCCAAAGTAAGGTCATTCGTGAACAAGGTCGTTCTTATTTTAAAAGTACAGCCTGATGTCAGGGATGGAAACGCGCATGTAACACACCAGGAGCTCAACAGTGCAGAGCCTCTGATGAGATGGAAATGCACAAGGCAAGAAGACTCTGTACTTTCCTAATTCAGAAACTTTCCCACTAATTCCGAGTTTCCTGCCAGACACTAAAACAATAACAAGTAGGTAATGCATTTGTACTCAGATGATTTTCATCACTCCCTCTCCAGTATCAAATCTCTTTGGCTACCAATAATTCTTACCCTACGTCGGGTACCCTAGGTACATGCACAAATTCTAGTTTCTATCTCTTGCAAAGTTGGTACTCCTCGCCCCGCCCCGCCCCGCCCCCAGCCCCCGAGCGAACAGTTAGATAATGACTTGTAAAGGATGAATTCGATAAACTGGCTTAACCAAGCCAAAATTTAGATCCAAACCACCGAAAGATAAAGAAGTGGGGCTATACCTGCAGTTCACACCAGGCGACCTCCACAGTAGTTTCAGTGTCGAGACCTTTGTAGACGGTCTTAAAGGAGCCTCGGCCAATCTCGATGTCGAATTTGAGAAAGCGGCCATCGTTGGACATTCCCACGGCCTTGGTCTCCAGCTCTTCGATGTCATCCTGTTGCTGGCTCCGTTCCTCCTGTGGTTCCTTGGCGCTGCCGCCGCCGCCGCTGCCACTTCTGGCCGACGGAGGCTCCTCTTTGCTCCCCACATGGTTGGGCTGGGAAACTTGGCGGTCTCTGCCGGTACTGCTGGGGGCGGTCGCGGCTACAGCGCCCGCGCCGGCTGGCTCCCCGGGGGCGGCAGCGGCGGGAGGCAGCTGGGCTACCTGGGCAGCGGCGGTGGCGGTCAAGGTCTCCTCGCGGTGGGGCTCCGGCGGGGTGCTCTGCGGAGCCGCCGTGGAGACGGCGGGCTGGGGGAGAGAAAGGGGAAGGCCGGGCAGTTCCAGCGCAGTGGCGTTGGAGTCGCAGATGACGCTGCGGCGGAAGAAGCGGTGCTCAGTGGTGGTAGTGGTGGCGGCCGCGCCACGGCTGTCCTTGTCCATAGTGTGGCGGCGACGCCGGTACTCCTCTGTCCGGCCAGTTCCGGCGTCGGGCCCCGCGCTGCCCAGTTTCTCCCCCACCGAGGAATCGGAGCTGGAGCCATTCTTGGGGGAAGGCGCCGGCGGCGAGAGGAACAAGGAGCTCGGAGTGCTGCTCTGCTTCTCTGAGGCGCCGCCAGACATGGTCGGTCCGCTGGAGCGAGGCGAGCGGGCTCGAACTCGTGAAGGAAGAGAAGGCGAGGGGCCGAGCCCGAGGAGCGGCGGCGGTGTGCG
Source organism: Panthera uncia (assembly GCF_023721935.1). NCBI lineage: Eukaryota > Metazoa > Chordata > Mammalia > Carnivora > Felidae > Panthera > Panthera uncia. The sequence continues at coordinate 36,198,661 of NC_064809.1, forward strand.
GGTCCGCTGCGACTGCTCCCGCCGCCGGCGGGTTCGGATCCACCTGGACGGCCGACTCCTCACTCAGCACTGACGAGCCGCCCCGAAGGAGACGCGGGCCCCTGGGCCCAGTTGCGGCGGCTGATACGGCTCACGAGGCGGGCTCGTCGGAGGGCGATCGAGGAGCTGAGCCACGGGGGTTAGCGCCTCACGGTCCGCATCCATCCTGCGGCGAGAGACGGCCGGGAAGGCTGGAGCAGCGGAGGCGCCGCAGTCATGAGGGGCAGGGCAAGGGGCCGGCACCAAGTCGAAGCGGATGCGGCGGATGCGGCGGCGGCTCCAGCTCCCCGCCGCCGCCGCCGCTGCCGCTTCCCGAGCTGGGCGGGCTAGGCCCCGGGGGCGGCGGCAACGCGAGGAACGGACGGGCGCGGACTCCCGAGCGGTGGCAGCCCCACAGCCGAAGAGAGTGGGAGGGGCAGAGGAAGGCGAGGGAGGGCCGGCCGGGGGCTCCCGGTCAATCGGTCGCCTCCTCCCACACGCGCCCCCAGCTAGGGGGACCAGTCTCACAGGGCGCCCATCAACCGGACGGGAAGGGCCGACGCCTCGAAGCCTCGGTGCCTGAGGAGCGGGCCCCCCCTTCCCCGAGGCCTCCCCGCCCGCCCCGGGCCTGGCAAACCCTCGTCTCCTCCCGGGCCGGTGCCGGGGGCTGACGGAGGGAGGGAACGGTGGGGAGGGGAGGGCCGCTCACCGCGGGGCCCGAGCTCCGCTGCTTCTCTGGGCCGAGAGTAGAGGAGACCGAGAGGACTGGGTGAAGGGGGTTAGGGAGAGGAAAGAGTAGTCACCCCCACCGGGCGCCTTCTGTCACCGAAGATGGGGGCGCAGAGTGGCCGAGTGTGAAGAGCCGCGTCCGCCGGGGAAACTCTCCGCGCTAAATGGCGCCGGGCGTCTGAAGCCTCCACACAGCCCGCTCGGACCCCGCCCCCCGCCGCCCGGGGCGCCCCACCCCCACCCCGCTCTCGGGGCTCTCGCGCAGGCGTGCTAGTACCGAGGCTCCCTGGGACTTGTAGTTTTGGCATTAGAAGGATGAAAGGGACTGAGGACGAGGGAGCCTACGACTCCCGTGATGTTCTGTGGTTGCTTTACCCTGATGCCTCATGGGAGTTGTAGTTTTCTTTGGAAACCGCCCCTTCTGGAAGGCTGATGGGAGTGTCTCGGTGGGTCGCTAAACCCCATCCTTAAGTCAACGCTAGCTAGGAAAATCATTATTTAGGGTTTAATTTGCGGGAAAGGGGAAGGAAGAAAAAAATGAAGAGGGAGGCAGGACGAGAGGAGAGACTTCCATCATGCTCCGTTGAGGCGAGAGAGAGCTAAGAGGTTGCCATGCAATGAAGGATGATCTGTTGTTCATCTTTAATGGAGAGAGCCGCAGTAGCGTTGACTGTAGGGGTGTGGGGATGGAGGAGGAAAGCAAAGCAAAGAGAACTAGAACCTGAGCTCAGAAAGCCGGAGGGGCTGAAGACTCCCTCTGTGGGGTCAAAGAAACTTTGTGAAGATTGTGCATGGGATTAATATTGGTTAAATGCGTTGGGGAAGGAGACGGGGAGTATTACCTCTTATCCTCTTCCCTTCCATAGCCATTAAGGCCACATTCTCAGTTCCAGCTCCAAGACAGATATTCTGATTCTCAAAGACGGGCTGCTCTCCTGAAAGCCAGGATTCATAGCGAATCCTTTGCTTTGCCAGAAAAATACTAACGGTGCGGTGGAGGGGAGAATCCGAGAAAAGATACAGATCTTTGCGTCTTTTACCACAAACTTGGGAGAGCTGAGTTGACTTTTGCCTATGTAGTCGGTTGAGCTTAATTTCCATCTTTCGTTTGCTTGGAGGCTTAGTAAAACAACATACCCTTTTTCTAGAGGTGCACGAATGTACATGTGTAACTTATTCCGTGGCTTTGGACATAGAGGAAATCTGGATCCATGTAGTTCACAGTAATGGAATGCTTTCCTTGAAAGCATCCTTAGGCTCTCTGGACCCCTTTGCTCCTAGCAACTACTCAAGATTGTACAGGTGATGAGCACCAGGGGGCACCAGACAGAGTGGGAAAAGCCAGACCCGTCAGATGGCAATTAAGAGTCTTAGCCCACCGGGTGAAAGCGGGAGGATCTTAAACGTACGCAACCGCAACATAGCGTCCACAGGCTCCTGCCTCTCCGCAGGCTCCTGCCTCTCACCAGCGCCCACTATAGAGCGAACTCAGAAGCACACTTGCTAGCCAAGCACCGCATTTGGAATATGAGTAGTTTGAAAGCAACTTGACAAGATTCCTTAGCGCGAGTTTCCTAGGAAAGGCCCACAGGTTACCGGGATGAGCTCCATTTCATCGGATATGTAAAATAGTTACACTATTCTTCAATATTTTCTCAAAAAAGTACACTTTCAGGTTTACAAAAATTTGGTTTTAGCAACAAGGGTTGCTAGGTTTCATGAAGCTAACAAACTATGAACATTTTAAAATATAAATTCAGTGGGGGTAACTAGAGTACACACTGCATTGTACCCAAGACCCTTGACAATCACGCCTTATCAACATGTTTTTTCAACAACAAACAACTAAATTCATTGAAAGTAACTTAATTAACTTGAACTAAAGCCACCCTTGCCCACAAGACTGCTCCTACTTGTGTAACGTTAGCTTTACTCTGAGAACAGGTACAACTTTAAGTTGAATATAACCATACTGTGTACAATGGCATGTAGATTTAAAGGTTAAACTGTTTAGTGTGTATATTTTACTACAGACACTTACTTGCTGGGTTTTCTTTTTAATGCCTATCAACTTCTAATTAACAAGATATTTCTGTTACTCATTACTATAATATCCCTAATAGTACTTTCTCTTTCTCTGTCATTTCAATTATTAAGTAAAGAATTGTTCCCTCTATAATTCATATAAAACATCACGTGGCATAAATAGAGGTGCAGAAAAAACTCAGGATACAATGGACACACTAAGCTCAGAGATTTTTAGCTCCTGACAGATGGGTCCATAAAAATAATACCAGTATTTTATTTTCTCTCACTATATTCTTCGTTCATTTTAGCTCTTGCTCATTTTCTCAAATTGAGTCATGTTTCTATTTCCCATCCATTTTATGTTTAGATGGTGCCTGCCATTTGTTACTAACTAGTAATGAAAGCCAGAGACAGCTTTGATTTCAACAGTGGCTAAACATACAAAATCTACCTTATTTTGTACGTGGCATATTTCATAGGGTAGCTTCTTGAGGTATAGGGGGGAAAAAACACCATCTTGAAAACATTTCTCTTTTTTTTCTCTCCTTCCTTTTCCATGCTCCGTTGTTTTGCCTATGGATATTTTTAATGTTACCTCCCTGTCATATGGAACCCAAGGAAGAAGGGAGAGTCAGGCAATTAAACAGTGAAGAATAGACTTTTTAAAACCGTTTTTTTATTATAAATGAAATAAGGGGGAAGGTGGAACTTGCCTTCTATCAAAGCATATTATAAAAGCATAGATTATGACATTGAGATAAGCATAGATAATAGAACAGAAAAGTTAATACAGAAACAATCTTATGTATATATGAGGAAGGTGGCATTTCAAGTCAGTGGAGAAAGGTTAATAAACAGTGTTTGGACAACTAGTTATTTATTTGAAAAACAAATTAGTTTCAATGTCTGCCCCTACCCGTCACAAAATTACCATCCTCATAGTTAAGGGTTCCTGGGTGGCTCAGTTGGTTAAGTGTCCAACTCTTGATTTCAGCTCAAGTCACAATCTCATGGTATGTGGGCTTGAGCCCTGCAGTGGGCTATGCACTAACAAAATGGAGCCTGCTTGGGATTCTCTCTCTCCCTCTCTCTTGCCCCTCCCCCCACCTCTGTCTTTCAAAATAAATAAATAAACTTAAAAAAAAAAAAAGAACTACCCAAGAGCCATAAAGAAAAATACTTGACTATTTTGAAATAGACAATTCTGTTCAGTAGAACACAATTAGCTGACAGAAAATTTTGAAACCTGTATAACAAAAGACTAATATTTAAAATATATAAATAACACCTATCACAAAGGATAGCACAATCCTATAGATAAAGGGAGAGGATATGAAAAGACAGTTGAGACAGGAGGAAATCCAAATGACAGATATAAGCTTAAAAACTTGATGAAACTCAATAACCAGGGAAGGGCAAATTAAAACAAGACATATACTTTTCCCTTATAAAATTGGCAAAATTTTTAAGTATTTATAATATCAAGTGTTGGCAAGGGTGTGGAGAAACTCACGTGCTACTAATGATAGCATAAATTAGAAAAACCTTTTTGGGGGGCACCTGAGTGGCTCAGTCCGTTAAGCATCCAACTTTGGCTCAGGTCATGATCTCACCATTTGTGAGTTCAAACCCCATGTCTGCTCTGTGCTGACAGCTCAAAACCTGGAGCCTGCTTCGGATTCTGTGTCTCCTCCTCTCTCTGCCCCTCCTCTGCTCATGCTCTGTCTCTCTTTGTTTCTCAATAAATAAACGTTAAAAAAAATTTTTTTTTTTAAATAGAAAAACCTTTCCTGTGGGTAATTTGTTAGTACTTACTGAAATGTACAACGTGGGGCGCCTGGGTGACTCAGTCAGTTAAGTGTCGGACTTGGGGCTCAGGTCATGATCTCACATTCTGTGGGTTCGAGCCCTGCATCAGGCTCTGTACTGTCAGCTCAGAGGCTTGAGCCTGCTTTGGATTTTGTGTCTCCTCTTTCTCTGTCCTTCCCCCACTCGCACTCTGTCTCTCTCTCACAAAAATAAACATTAAAAAAAAATGAAATGTACAATGTGCACAGCATTTGAGCTAGCAGTTTCCCTTCCTGGTAACTGCCTTCCAAAATCCTTGCATATATGCACTGACAAATATCTATAAGAAGATCCACTACAGCTTTGTCTGTAATAAGAAATTGAAACAATCTGCATATATGCTATAATAGTAAAACTATAGTATATCTAATTTTGGGAACATCATGCAACACTAGAAGAGAAGGAGGTTAATATATATGTAGTGGCATAAAAATAGTAAGTGAAAAACTCAAGTTGCTGAATAATATGTACTAGATCATATGTTGTGTTTTTTAAATCATGTTTCTATATGTATTTAAATGCACAGAGTAAAAATGTGAGCAGTACACTCCAAAATTAAAAGTGGGAGATTACTTCTGGGGAGTACTCTTATCTATATTGTTTGAATATCTTAATACATTCTCACTTATTGCAGACAATTTGAAAAATACAATAGAATATGAAAGTAAAAATCCCCAGCAAACTCTACTAGTCTTTGAAATATCAGCTTTTGATGTTTAGGTATCTTTCTTTCCAGAGTGATAAAAAGATTTATAATTATGTTATAAACATTTCCAATGTCGTTAAATATTCTTCGGAAACATAATTTTTAATGGCTGCATAGGATTCCATCATACGACATTACCAAGTATAAGTGTATTATGTCATCTAGAAAGAACATAGGGGAAAATATTTAAAAATAGGAATTCCTATTGGGGCGCCTGGGTGCCTCAGTCGGCTAGGCGTCCGACTTCAGCTCAGGTCATGATCTCGCGGTTCGTGGCTTTGAGCCCCACGTCGGGCTCTGTGCTGACAGCTCAGAGCCTGGAGCCTGTTTTAGATTCTGTGTCTCCCTCTCTCTGCCCCTTTCCTGCTCGTACTCTGTCTCGGTCTCAAAAATAAATAAACATTAAAAAAAATTTTTTTAAATAGGAATCCCTATCATGTTCTAGGTCTTAACAAACTCTCACAGGAAGAGATGTATCAGAATTACCTAGGAAGCTACTATAAAATACACCTGTTGGTGTGTTTTACCGCCACTACCCCACCCAACTCAGGTGTGTATTTGGTGAGAGAATCCATTGCAAGCAGACCTTCACTATAAGAAATGTTTTTTTTTTTTTTTTAAGTCTTCAGGAAAAAGGGACACCTGGCTGGCTCAGTCAGAGGAGAGTGCAACTCTAGATCTCAGAATTGTGAGTTTGAGCCCCATGTTGAATGTAGAGATTAATAAAAAAATTAATACAAAAATAATAAAAGAAAAACTAAAGTCTTCAGGAAAACAAACATTAATGGGTGGGTTAGGAAGCTAGGATTTAAACAAGGAATGAGAAACATTGAAAAAATAAATGTGTTGGGAAACTGAAAAGACATTTTTTTAGTCACATCTCAATAGATTCAGAAAAATCATGCAACGAACCTCAACAAATATTAATTAAAAAAAAAAACTTCAGGTGACCATAAATAAAAGGGAACATTCTCAACATGATTAAGTACATCTACAAAAACAAAAACAAAAACAAAAACAAAAAACCTAGAGTAACATCATGCTTAGCGGTAAAAGAACAAATTCTAAGATGGCAGACAAGGTAAGAATATTCACTCTTGCCATTTTTCATAACATGGTACTGGCTATCCTATTGGATGCAATAAGAGAAGGAAAAAGATGAGTGACATACACGCTATAAAGAAAGAAGTAAAACTGCCTTTATTTATAGACCTCATGATGGTATATATAGGATATACTAAGGAAGCTAAAAAACAAACCCTATAGAACTAATAAGTGATTTAACAATGACACTGGATACAAAGTTAAGATACAAGAATTGATTGCATTTCTATATATAAGCAATGGACAATTTAAAATGTAAACATATATCATTTAGGGGCACCTGGGTGGCTCAGTTTGTTGGGCAGCCGACTCTTGATTTTGGCTCAGGTCATGATCTCATGGTGGTGAGATCAAGCCCCTGTGTTGGGCTCTGAGCTCGGTGTGGAGCCAGCTGGGGATATTCTCTTTCCCTCTCCCTCTGTCTCTCCCCTGCTAGCGCACATGTGCACTCTCTCTCAAGAAAAAAAAAATTCTTTTTAATTAAAAAAAATAAAAAATAAAATTTAAAAATATCATTTGACTTTCAGATATCAGCAAGTTTACAGTGTTTGATCCCTCACAGAAACATCACTTTGAACAAATATCTACACATGAAAATACCTTCACAAGAGCTAAAGATTTCAGGTGGGTATTATAGCACTGGGTGGAGCAAAGAAATAAGGAAAGATGCATTGGGAGGGTAGGAAAGACAGTTTCACATTATTCCTGTCACTCCTTCCTCAAGACCAGGCAGTCCGCTACAGAGAGATATATCCTCCCAGTGGAAGAAGAAGAGAGAAGCAAACACTCAACTTCACTGTAGACCCCACGACTAGGTCTACCTCAGAGACAGGTGGCCCCACCCTCCAGACCAGCTCCCCTGACTCCAGCCCCCAGACCTACCCCCAGTGCCAGACTGACCCCTGAAGTCCCAGGTTCCAGCAGAATCAGGGCCCAGGCCTGCCCTAGTAGACCTTGGTACTGGGCCAGCCCCACAGACCCACACACTATGATTTCCCCCATGAGATCAAGCTCCAGGCCCATGCCCCATGGACTCAGGCACCAGGCTGACCCCTTTGGACCCAAGCACCAATCTTGCCCAACTGCTGACCCAAGCACCAGATCTTCCTGACCAAGGATTCCAGCAGCAAGCCCACCCATGGACACCACCAGACAACCCACCTAGGATCTCTGGATGGGCCGATTTGTAAAAGGCTTTCCCTGCTGAAGCCAGCCTGCACTCCTTCAAAGGTACATACACCAATGTAAGGCAACAAGGATCACAAATAAGGAAACATGATACCACAAAAGTAAACTAATAAAGCTCCAATAATGGACCCTAAACAAAAGGAGATCTATGAACTGTCTGACAAAGAATTGAGAATAATCCTCTGTAAGAAATTCAGTGAACTACAAGAAAACACAAATAGGTAACTTAACAAAATTAGCAATTTCCTGGATATAATACCAAAAGCATAAGCACCAAAAGCAAAAATAAACAAGTGGGACTTAACATCAAACTAAAAAGCTTCTGCACAGCAAGGAAAACAAGTAGAAAAATGAAAAGGCAACATACAGAATGGAGAAAATACTTGCAAACCAGATAGCTGATAAAGGATTACTATCCCAAATATATAAGGAACTCCTACAATTCAGTAGCAAAATAAATAAATAAATAATAAATTTAATTTAATTAATTAAAAAGTGGGCAAAGGATCTGAATAGATATTTTTCAAAAGAAGACATCCAAATGGCACACAGATATATGAAAAGGTGACTAACATCACTAATCATCAGGGAAATGCTAGTCAAAACCTCAATGAGATAACACCTCACACATGTTAGGATGGCTATTATGAAAAAGACAAAACATAATGTGTTGGTGAGGAGATGTGAAGAAGAGAATCCTTCTACACTATTGGTGGGAATGTAATTTGGTGCAGCCATTGTGAAAAATAGTATGGAGATTTCTTAAAAAATTAAAAGTAGAACCATATGATGTAGCAATCCCAATTTGGGAAAGGAAATGAAATCCAAAGGAAATAAAAATAGGATCTTGAAGAGATATTTGCACTCCTATGTTCACTGCGGTGTTATTCACAATAGCCAAGATATGAAACAACCCAAATGTCCACTGACAAATGAATGGATACAGAAGATGTGGTATAAATATACAATGAAATATTATTAAACCATGAGAGAAAAGGAAATACCGCCATTTGTGACAACATAGATGAAACTTGAAAACATTATGATAAGTGAAAAAAGCCAGATAAAGACAAATATTGTATGATCTAAGTTATATGTGCAATCTAAAAAAGGAAAAAGAAAAAAAAGTCAAACTCATAAAATCAGAGAATAGTGGTGGTTACCAGGGGCAGGGCGGAGGTAACAGTGGGGAAATGAGGAGATGTTGGTCAAAGCGTACAAAGTTGCAGTTATGGGGGCGCCTGGGTGGCTCAGTCGGTTAAGCGGCTGACTTCGGCTCAGGTCACGATCTCGCGGTCCGTGAGTTCGAGCCCCGCTTCGGGCTCTGTGCTGACAGCTCAGAGCCTGGAGCCTGTTTCAGATTCTGTGTCTCCCTCTCTCTGACCCTTCCCCGTTCATGCTCTGTCTCTCCCTGTCTCAAAAATAAATAAACGTAAAAAAAAAAAAATCAAAGTTGCAGTTATGTAGGATGATTTGGTCTAGGGAGCTAATGTATAGGCAGAATGACTATACTTAATAATACTGTATTGAACACTGGAAATGTGCTAAGAGAGTAGATTGTAGGTGCACTCATCACACACACAAAATGGTAATTATGTGAGGAGATGATATATCCATTAGCTTGACCATACTCATCATTTCACTATGGATATGTATAATGGCTCATCATGTTGTACACCTTAGATATATACAACTTTTATTTTTTAAATGTAAATACAAAATTTTAAGTATCACTTAAGATAGAGTCAAAAAACATACCAAGAACATACCTAGGAAAACATTTAACAAACTATGTACAAGATTTAGGTATTAAAAGCTACAAAATATTGCTGAGAGAAATTAAAGACCTACATAAATAGATCAGAACACTCAGTATTATTAAGATGTCAGTTCTCCCCAAACTGATGTATAGATTCACCACAACCTCAATCAAAATCCCAGCAATCTTTTTAAACATGGAAATTGACAAACTGGTTCTAAATTTATATGGAGATACAAAGAACCTGGTATAGCCAAAACAATTTGCAAAAAGAACACAGTTGAAATACTTATACTACCTGATTTCAAGACTTAACTATAAAGCTGCAGTCGTCAAGGCAGTGTGGTACAGACATAAAGATTAACAAATAATCACTGGACCAGAATAGAACATGCCAAGACACATAGACAATGGTGGTAAGGTAATTCAATAGGGAAAACAAATAACTTTACAACAAATAATGCTGGAACATTTGGATGGCCACATAGAAAAAAATAAACATTGATTCTTTTCTCATACTATGCACAAAAATAAACTAAAGATGGATCATATGCTTAAATATAAGAGTTAAGGCTCTAAAACTTCCAGAAGAAAACAGAAGAAAATCGTTGTGACCTTGGGTTAGGTAAAGAATTTTTAGGACATGAAAAGCACAAACTATAAAAGAAAAAAATTATTAAAGTGGACTTCATCAAAAAAAAAAAAATCTGTTCTTTAAAAGAGAATGTTATAGGAGCGCCTGGGTGGCTCAGTCGGTTAAGCATCCAACTTCGGCTCAGGACATGATCTCATGGTTTGTGAGTTCAAGCCCCACATCGAGCTCTGAGCTGTCAGCACTGCATCAGATTCTGTGTCTCCCTCTCTCTCTGTGTCTCCCTCACTTGTGTTCTGTCTCTCTCTCAATAAATAAACATTTAAAATAAATAAGTAAGTAAATAAACAAATAAATAAATAAAAGAATGTTACAAAAATGAAAAGCCCGGAGACTGAGAGTAAATATTGTAAAAAAAGATATCTGGGAAAAGATTTGTAAACAGAATACGTGGAGAACTCTTACAATTCAACCTTAAGATAAACAGTGCAAAAAAAAAAAAAAAAAAGTATGCAAAAGATTGAACAGATACTTTACCAAAGAACATAAATGAATGACAAATAAGCATATGAAAAGACATACAACATCATTAGTAATTAAGGAAAATGAAATTGAAACCACTATGAAATAGTACCACATACTCATGAGAATGTCTAAATTAAAAAGACAGAGAATACCAAGTGTTGACAAGGATGTAGAACATCTGGTTCTCCTGTATATTGCTAAATGGAATGCAATGGTACAGCCAGTTTGGAAAATAGTTAGACTTTTTAATAAAGCTGAATATACACTTACCATATGATCCACAAATCCACTGCTAGGCATTTATCCAAAAGAAATGGAAACGTATGTCCACACAGACTTATATGAAAAATTTCAAAGCAATTTTATTCATGACAGCTCAAAAAGAACAACCAAATATCTATCAAAAGGTAAATGGGTAAATAAATTGTGATATTTCCATTAAATGAAATGCTACTCAACAATAAAAGAAACAGGGGGCCTGGGCAGCTCAGTCAGTTAAGTGTCCAACTTTGGCTCAGGTCATGATCTTGCGGTTCTTGAGTTCAAGCTCTGCATCTGGCTCTGTGCTGACAGCTCAGAGCCTGGAGCCTGCTTCAGTTCTGTGTCTCCCTCTCTCTGCCCCTCCTTCACTTGCACTCTGTCTCTCTCTCTTTCTGTCTCAAAATAAATAAACATAATAAAAAAGAATTTTAAAAAATTAATTAATTAAAATAAAAAAAGATCTAGAGCCTCATTTGCTTTCCCTCTCCATTCCAGTTGGATTCACCCAGTCATCCAATTTGCCCTAACTCATCTTTAAACTCATTCCTCCTTTCCAAAATTTGATTTCTATTTTCACATTAATACAATGACAGTTTACTTCATAAAAAGACCATTTCTTTTAATAATTGTTTAATGTTTATTTAGTTTTGAGAGACAGAGAGAGAAGGAGAAAGAGAGAGAGCATGAGCAGGGGAGAGGCAGAGAGAGAGGGAGACACAATCTGAAGCAGGCTCCAGGTTCTGAGCTGTCAGCACAGATCCAACTCGGGGCTCAAACTCATGAACTTTGAGATTAGACCTGAGCCGAAGTCAGACGCTTAACCGACTGAGCCACCCAGGCACCCCCATTAGCTTGCATAGCGAAGTCTATGCAAGCTAATAATCCCGTTGCATTTTAATCACATGTAGAAAATATATAATTGGGCTGGATACTATCACTAGAGCATTCTCTTGAGGAGTTGCAGGGAAGACCAAAATGAACAACTAATGAGATTCTGTTTTTTGGTACAAGCTTTGTGTTAAAGGCTTTTAACTCTTAGAGGCTCTATAATCAGCCCAAATGAAATACTTCAGTAAACACATGTTAACTAGACTAATTGTGGTGATCATTCTGCAATATATACAAATATAGAATCACTATGTTATACATCTGAAACTAATATAATGTTGTATACCAATTACACCGGAAAGGAAAGGAAAGGAAAGGAAAGGAAAGGAAAGGAAAAAAGAAAGGAAAGGAAAGGAAAGAGAAAGAAATAGTTCAGTAAGGAGGAGAGATGACCTGCTAGTCTGTGTTGTTTTGGTCACATTAAGGCTCTCAAACTAATATATTTTTTCCATGACCACTGAGAATAACAAGAGTTGACAATGGGGAAAAGGTGGGGAAGGAAATAAGTAGGAAATTGTGATAAATCGACATGAGAGCCAAGCTCCATTTGAAAGGTCAACAAATCCATTTAGATAGTATGATACCTTGTCAGCTTCTAACACACTATAGGCTTTGGGTATTTATTTAATATAAAATGGGATTTTTAAAAGACCTTCCCAGTCAGTTTTTATACATATTTTTTCAGGTAAAAAATAAAAGCACCAGGGACAATCAATGTTGTGTCAAAGTTTGACCTGCCTAGTCCTGACAACAGTCCACTCCACAGTTAAAATCCCTCATCAACAATAATCCTTAAACTTGCAGCTGGCTATTTATGTAACTCTTAATTTAACTGAAGCCAGCTGTCCTAATCCTCACATTTAATTTAGGATTAAATAGTTTTCTAAGTGGGGTGCATATCTGTGTTTTTAAAAGGTAATGACATGGGGCCCCTGGGTAGCTCAGTCGGTTGAGCACCTGACCCTTGGTTTCAGCTCAGGTCATGATCTCACCATTCTTGAGTTCAAGCCCCATGTCAGGCTCTGTGCTGACAGCATGGAGCCTGCCTGGGATTCTCTCTCTGCCCCTCCCCAGCTTGCACATGTGCTCTCTCTTTCTCACTCTAAATAAATAAACTTAACAAAATTGTTTTTAAATAAATAAAAGGTGATGCAGTTCATGGGTTCCAGCCCTACCTTGGGCTCTGTGCTGACAGCTCAGATCCTGGAGCCTGCTTTGCATTCTCCCTTTCTCTCTGCCCCTTCCCTGCTCACACTGTCTCTCTCTCTCTCTCTAAAAAAATAAGTGAACATTAAAAAAATTTTTTTAATTAAACATTAAAAAAAATTAAATAAATAAATAAAAAGTGTTGATGTAAAGGCATACCAAAACTGGTTATTTTACTGTAGTTTTAATTACTAGAGTGTGCTAATGGTCTTTAAGGGATTATTGTTCAGTACAGATCTATTTTAACAGCATTTTGTATTGTCTTTCAAACTGAAAGCTCTTCACATAGTCTTACTCTTCTTCCCATTTTCCCACAATCCTGCTGAGGAAGGAAGAAGAATGGGAGAAAGCAGACGGGGAAATTGCGAAAGCGAATTACAGACAGGGAAAAATAGAAAGGGAACAGTTTGGCCCTAGCCACCCAGCCAATGATTAAACTTGACTAGTAGGTGGTCTGATGTCACATTAGAACCTCCATGTAGACCAAGGCATTGGCTTTTACTGAATCTTAGCATTTTTCCCCCTCATATTTACTGATTAGAAAAACCTGTCTATCTTAAAGCATACTTTTCTGTGCAAATACCAAGTGCTAAGGGTGCTGTGTTCATTCTTTTTGACAGATATGTACTGTGGAAGCAGGGTAGAAATCATGAGAGAGGAGACTAAATTTGCATGTGAGTTCTCAGGAAAAAACAATCTGGGTTCAAATCCTGTCACTTAATGACTATTTAACTTGCACAAATTCCTTAACCTCCCTCAGCCTTCTTCCTTATCTATAAAAAATGGGGATACTAACAGTACCCACCTCATAGGTTTTTAGGTTAAATAAATAAGTAGATATAAACAAATTGAGAACAGTACCAGGCTGTTAGTAATTATTAATATATTATTTGCATAAATCTTCTCAGGAGTGCATGCTACTGCTGCAAAAAATGATAAATATGTATCAATCCTAAAACAATCTGAACTCTTTGTAATAATCCTCATTTCCTTTTCTTTTTTAAAAATACTTTATTTTTAAGTTCTCTCTACACCCAAGTTGGGGCTCCAACTCACGACCCGGAGATCACCAGTTGCATGCTATACTGGCTGAGACAGCCATGTGCCCCATCTCATTTCCTTTTCTTTGTTTAAATGTATATTTTATTTATTTCTGAGAGAGAGAGACAGAGACAGAGACAGAACAGGAGTGGGGCAGGGGCAGAAAGAGAGACACATGCACAATCTGAAGCAGGCTCCAGGCTCGGAGCTGTCAGCACATAGCCAGACGCTTGGCTCAAACTCATGAACAGCGAGATCATGACCTGAGTCAAAGCCCGACACTTAACCGACCGAGCCACCCAGGAGCCCTTCATTTTCTTTTCTGATAAAAGTACAACCCTGGTAAATTAAAAAAAAAAAAAAAAGTAAGCTATAGTGTCATTTTCTTTTTATCAAGGCTTAGTACAAAATCCCTTAGGTCATTTTTTATTTTAAAAAAATGTTTATTTTTGGGAAAGAGAGAGAGAGAGAGACAGGGCGTGAGTGGGGGAGGGGCAGAGAGAGAGGGAGACAACAGAATCTGAAGCAGGCTCCAGGCTCCACCGTGTCAGCACAGAGCCTGACTCGGGGCTTGAACTCACAAACCGTGAGATCATGACCTGACTGAAGTCAGATGCTTAATGGACTGAACCACCCAGGTGTCCCCCTTAGGTCATTTTTATGGGCAGATGGAGAAATGTGAGCTGAAAGGTGTCAAAAAATATAGCTAATATACTGAAAGGAGTTCTTCAGGAATATGCCACACAACTCTGTCCTTTGCCTGTGCTATTCAACAATTTGTCTTTTGCAAACACTACAAGAAACACGAACTAAATTTTCAGATGACATGAAGCTTGGAGAGATTGCTAATTAATACTGTGAGTATCAAACCAATATTTTAAAAGATCTCAACAAGCCAAATGATCAAAATAAAATTTTACAGAGATATGTATAAAAGATCTAAACTTACATTTAAGGGGCACCTGGGTGGCTCAGTCGGTTAAGTGTCTGACTTCAGCTCAGGTCATGTTTGAGCCCTATGTCAGTCTCCATGCTGACAGGGTGGAGCCTGAAGCCCGCTTCGAATTCTGTCTCTCTCTCTCTCTGCCCCTCCCCCGCTCATGGGCACGCATGTGCTCGCTCGCTCTCTCTCTCTCTCTCTCTCAAAAATAAACATTTTAAAAAATTTAAGAGGGGCGCCTGGGTGGCGCAGTCGGTTAAGCGTCCGACTTCAGCCAGGTCACGATCTTGCCGTCCGTGAGTTCGAGCCCCGCGTCAGGCTCTGGGCTGATGGCTCGGAGCCTGGAGCCTGTTTCCGATTCTGTGTCTCCCTCTCTCTCTGACCCTCCCCCGTTCATGCTCTGTCTCTCTCTGTCCCAAAAATAAATAAAAAACGTTGAAAAAAAAAATTTTAAAAAAAAAAATTTAAGAAAAACCCTACATTTAAATAATGATCTGTAGGGGCGCCTGGGTGGCTCAGTCAGTTAAGCATCGGACTTTGGCTCAGGTCATGATCTCACTGCTCTTGAGTTCGAGCCCAGCCATTGGCCTCTGTGCTGACTGCTGGGAGCCTGGAGCCTGCTTTGGATTCTGTGTCTCCTCTCTCTGCCCCTCTCCCACTTGTGCTCTGTCTCTCTCTATCAAAAATGAGCAAATGTAAAAAATAACAAATTAAATAATGATCTATACAAGTAATCTTTGGAGATATTTTATTAACAACAACAGAAAAGGGAAGAAAAAGAAGGAGGGAAGGAGGGAGGGAAGAAATACACTATTTGCCAAAACTGACAAGCTAAATATTCAAATGAACAAACATGGGATAAAAACCTTTGACTTTATCAAATATTCAATTAAGGAAAGTGATAGACCTGTTATACTCCATAAATACCATTTAATAACTGAGGTCTACAGATGTGGGTTTTAGACAATTCTCAAACTCCCAGAATAGCCTATGCAATGATGAGTTTTTTGTCTACATTCTTTTAAAGGAGAGCATGCATAGTTTTCACTGGACTCCCAAAGGTGTGTCTTTGATTTCTCCCCCATCAAAGAAAAAGAGCTTAAGAACCACTAATCTGTAATATGGTGTTCAGTTCTGAACACTATTTTTATTTATTTATTGTTTTAATGTTTATTTTTGACAGAGAGAGAGAGAGAGAGAGAGAGAGAGAGAGAGAGAGACATGAGCGGGGGAGGGGCAGAGAGAGAGAGACATGCACAATCTGAAGCAGGCTCCAGGCTCTGAGCTGTCAGCACACTCGGGGCTCAAACTCACAGAGTACGAGATCATGACCTGAGCCGAAGTCGGATGCTCAACCGACTGAGCCACCCAGGTGCTCCTTGAGCACTATTTTTAAAGAAGAAATTGATCAAATAAGTCCCAGTTAATAGAGCCCAGGATGGCAAAAGTCTTGGAAATCATTACGTCCTATAGAAACAGTGAAAACCTGAGAAACAGCATGGATAAGAGAATTTGGGGGAGACATGGTAACATTCTTTAAATGTCTGAAGGACTTGTGTGTAAAATGGATTAGATTTATTCTGTGTGACTCCAAAGGGCAGAAGGGTAAAAGTTACTAGGAGACAGATTTCAGCTTAATATAAGCAAGAATTTGGTAATGATTAAAGCTGCCCTAAATTAGAATCAACTGTCCTGTGTGCCAGCGAACTCCTTGTTACAGCAAATGTTCAAGCAGAAGCTGGATGACTGATCTTCAGTGATATTGAAGGGAATTTCCACATTGGAGAGTAGGACTCTTTCAACTCAAAGATTCTTTCATTCCCTGATCCTTGTCAACATTAGACAAATTCCCTAGCACCTCTCTCCACCATCCCAAAATAAAAAGGAAAAGTGTTTATATCTACATTGTGTTTTTTGATTATATTTAGTGTAGCATATAAAATAATACCTTCCTAGAGACAAAAAAAAATGTCTTCAATAGAATCATAAAACAAGGTCCTAGAAGAAGCTAGAAGAGCCCTTAGAGATAATCTAGTCCTATTTCCCACTCCACCCCCCATTTTAAAAAGAGATAAACTATGGCCTAAGGAAACTAAATTATTTACTGTATGATTCTGACATTCTTCTACTAGCCAGGCATGTTAAACCTACAATATTCCTTTGAAACTGGCTAATGCTTGTTGAATACAGAAGTCTCCCCAGTCCCAACATAGAATTAATTTTCCTGATGATAAAAATTTGTTATAAAAACATAGTATTGTATACCAATTCCTTTTAATAATTCAGGTTCAAACTAGACTGTGGATTATTCAGACCTTTTTCTTCTCTTGACTTGCCTTTTAGGCTACTTACATATATGATAAAGAAGACAAAAGGATAAAGGAGCTTAGGGAAAAAATTATGGGAAGGATGCTGGGATAAAAATTACTATCTAAAACTTGAAGTTTGGATTACCTTTGGATTTTATTTTTCCATGTTATGCCTTCTCCTATTATCAGTTAACCCACAACGGTACATCACATATTTGTTGAGAACCTGCTATGTGCAAGGCATTGTGATCATTCAAATAGCCATTAAAGGGATTATAAAAACTATGCTATGCCTCCACCATATTTGCATGAAGCTTAAGAGAGCCTTGAAGGAGATTAATGTTATGGTAAAAATATCTTTTTTTTTTACTGCCAGCATGAAGTGGAAATAAACCGGTAGCTGGGTTCAACTGTTTGTATAACACATACTGAGGATAAAACTAGCTCCATTTGGGGGCCACAGCTGTGTGGCTCAGTAGGTTGAGTGTCTGACTCTTGATTTTGGTTCAGGTCATGATCTCATAGTTGTGAGATCAAGCCCTACGTCAGGCCCTGCTCTGATTCCTGCTTAAGATTCTCTTTCTCCCTCTCTCTCTGCTCCTCTCCCACTCGCTTTCTCTCTCTCTCTCTCTAAAAAAATTAAAAATAAATAAAATTATATTAAAACTTTATTTATTTATTTTGAGAGAGAGAGAGATACAGCGTGAATGGGGGGAGGGGCAGAGAGAGCGAGAGAAAGAATTCCAAGCAGGTTCCACTCTGCCAGCACAGAGCCTGACATGGGGCTCAAAGCCATGAAGCCATGAGATCATGACCTGAGCCGAAACCAAGTTAAACACTTAGCCTACTGAGCCACCCAGGTGTCCCCCAGGAAATAAAATTATATAAAAAAAAAAAAACTAGCTCTGTTAATTCTAAATACCCAATAGGTGATTGAGAGATTAGTAAATTTCAAAACTATGTGTAAAATACTGGTGAAAGACCAGGATGAATTTAGCAAGATGCTTAATTAGAAAACATAAACGTAATGCAAACCCATAGCTAACATCATAGTTAACGGTGACAGACTGACTGCTTTCCTTTAAGATTTGGAACAAAACAAAAATGTCTGCTCTTGCCAGTTTTTTTTAAACATTGTATTAGAGGTCCAAGCCAGGGCAATTAAACTAGAATGGATGGGAAAGGAAAACCATGTTTATTTGTAGATGACATCGTCTTATATATTAAAAAACTCCTAAGGAATCTACTAAAAAACTATTAGAACTAATATCAAGTTTAGCAAATTTAAAGATTCAAGATCAATATAGAAAAAACGTTTTAAAAGACTGTCTATTATTGCATTCTCCTCCTAGAATTGTCCTGGTCAGAGTTCAGGTCAAGTTACAAACTGGTCCTCAATCCAAGAATTGTGATACCATTTTAGAAAGTTAAACCTTGGTTAGAGCTAAAATCATTTTGGGTTATCTGCCCTTGACTTTATAGATACCTCATTCTGAGTGGATGCAGAAGGAAAGGAGAGTCTAAATGAAACTCTGGCCTACTTCTAAATAATGTCTAGGCTGAAGGAAATGTCATGGTCTACTCTTCCTACAGACAGGAAGCTCTGATTGTGACATTACTGTTTCCTTTCTGGTCTTTCTTTTGGCTAGAGGAGAAAAAGTGAAAAGTAATTTTGAATAATCGTTGGTTCATATTATCTCCCTCTTGGTTATTGTTTTTGTTTTTTGCTTTCCCATTATTAGGGCAGTAGCCCTAGGCTTATCTTGGATGGGCATGAGGTGGGCTTGGTCCAACAGGTACCCTGAGGGGATAAACTAACTCCTTTTTTTTCTGGGGCATGAATGCTCCCTACCATATAGTTAATAGTGGTTAGGAACTCTCTTTCTCTACCTATCCTCTCTCTAACAGCAGAATTCCTATCCTTCCTTCCTCCTTCAATTAGGTATATTGATCACCCTGCAATTCTATTATATATCTGAGTGTGTGTGTGCGTGTGTGTGTGTGTGTGTGTGTGTGGGAAAGGGATTTTTACACATTTTTGTGGTTTGTGGCTTTCTCTTCCATACCTTATTTCCCACCACCACACGTCTGGGGGCCATTGCCTGGCATTATCACATTCTGGGATCACTGGGGAACTGTATCGAAGCTCACCGCTGTCCTTTGTTTTGGAGATTATTATTTTTGCATAATTAGTCCAACCTATACAGATTGCTACTCACTATGTATTCCCCTTGCCCCTAGGGCTGCTGGTGTAAATAAACTGCGACTCCTCATTGTTAAACAGTACTAATAAAAATTTTAAATGACTTTATTTTTTATTTCAGGTTTTTATTTAAACTCCAGCTAGTTAATGGGGCACCTGGGTGGCTCAGTCAGTTAAGCATCCGACTTCGCCTCAGGACATGATCTCACGGTTCCTGGGTTCAAGTCCTGCCTCGGGCTCTGTGCTGACAGCTCGGAGCCTGGAGCCTGCTTCGGATTCTGTGTCTCTCTCTCTGTCCCTCCCCTGCTTGTTCTTTGTCTCTCTCTGTCTCTCAAAAATAAATAAACATTAAAAAAAATTTTTTTTAACTCCACTTAGTTAACATGTAGTGTAATGTTAGTTTCAGGAGTAGAATTTAGTGATTCATCGCTTACGTACAACACCCAGTGCTCCTCATAACTAGTGCCCTCCTTAATACCCACCACCCACTTAACCCATCCCCTTGGCCACTTCCCCTCCAGCAACCCTCAGTCTGATCTCTATAGTTAAAAGTCTGTTTTATTGTTTGCCTCTTTCTTCCACATTGGGCTCACTGTTGTCAGGGCAGAGCCCACTTTAGATCCTCTGTCCCCCTCTGTCTGTGCCCCTCCCTTGATCGTGCTCTCTTTCTCCCCAAAATAAATAAACATTAAAAAATAAATAAATAACATGATTTTAAAAAAGAAAAAGAAATCATATAGAAAAATCAATTGTATTTCTGTAAGTAACAATGAAGAAACAAAAAATGAAATTTAGAAAACAATTCCATTTACAACAGCATCAAAAAGAATAAGATAATTAGGAATAAATTTAGCAAAAAAAAGTATAAAACTTATACACTAAAAATTATAAAACACTGTGAAAAAAAATCAAGGAAGACCTAAATAAATAAAAAGACATCCCATGTTCATTGACTGAAAGACTTAATATTGTTAAGATGCAATACTTTCCAATTAAACTACAGGTTCACCATCATCCTTATCAAAATCTCAGCTGGCTCCTTTGCAAAAATTGAAAGCTGATCTTAAAATTTGTATGGAATCTCAAGGGAATAGCCAACAATCTTGAAGAACAAAGTTAAAGCACTCACACTTCCTGATTTCAAAAATATACTACAGCTACAGTAATCCACATAGGGTGGAACTGGCATATAAATAAAAACATAGATCAGAGGAATAGAATCGAAAGTCCAAGAAATAATCCCTTACATTTATGATTAGTTGATTTTCAACAAGAATGCCAAGACCACTCAGCAGGAAAGAACAATCTTTTCAACAAATGGTGCTGGAGCAATTGGATAGCCACAGGCAAAAAAATGAAATTGAATATCTACTTCACACCACCCACAAAAATTAACTCAAATGGACCATAGACCCAAAAGGAAGAGTTAAATCTATAAAACACTTAAAAGAAAACATAAGACTGAATCTTTGTGTTACTTTTAGTTAGGCAATGGTTTCTTAGATATGACAGGAAAAGCACAAGGAACAACAACCAAAAATAGGCATATTGGACTTCACTGTTGGTAGAAATGTAAAGTAATGTGACTGCTTTGGAAAACTGTCACTTCTTCAAAAAGTTACACAAAGGGTTATGATGCAATTCCCACAATTCCAGGTACAATTAGGCAATTTCCACATATGATAAATGGAGATCAGAAGGATAAAGAAGTATAAAAATTCTACTTCAAGGTATATAGCTAAGAGAAATAAAACATATGTCCACTTAAAAACTTACACATGAATATTCACAGCACCATTATTCACAACAGCCAACAAGTAGAAACAATCTCAATGTCTATCAACTAATGAATGGCGTAATGAAATGTGGTCTATCCATACAATGAATATTATTCAGGCATAAAAAAGGATGAAGCACTAATACCTGCTACAACAAGCATGAACTCTGAAAACATTGTGGATAATCTACCATTAATTACACTCAGTATAGTAATCATCTCATACGTTATAGCTTTCATTTCTAAAAGTTCAATTTGGGTATTTATTTATTTATTTATTTAGTATCTTATTCCTCTTTTTTTTTCCAACATGATACTTAATTTTATTTTTTTTTAATTTATGTCCAAATTAGTTAACATATAGTGCAACGATGATTTCAGGAGTAGATTCCTTAATGCCCCTTACCCATTTAGCCCATCCCCCCACCCACACCCCCTCTAGTAACCCTCTGTATGTATATATATATATATATATGTATATATATATATATATACCCTCTCTCTATATATAGTATATATATATATACTATATATAGTAACCCTCTGTATGTATGTATATATATATATATATATATATATATATATATATATATACACCACATCTTCTTTATCCATTCATCCATCGATGGACATTTGGGCTCTTTCCATATTTTGGCTATTGTTGATAGTGCTGCTATAAACTATAAAATGGGGGTGCATGTGTCCCTTTGAAACAGCACACCTGTATCCCTTGGATAAATGCCTAGTAGTGCAATTGCTGGGTCATAGGGTAGTTCTATTTTTAATTTTTTGAGGAACCTCCATACTGTTTTCCAGAGTGGCTGCATCAGCTTGTTTCCCATCAATTTGGGTTTTTAAAAATATCTTCCATGGGGTGCCTAGGTGGCTCAGTCGGTTAAGTGTCCGACTCTTGATTTTGCTCAGGTCATGATCTTATGGTTCATGGGTTTGAGCCCCTGGTTGAGCTCTGTGCTGACAGTGTGGACCCTGCTTGGGATTCTCTCTCTCATCCTCTCTCTGTGCCCCTCCCCCCCTTACGCAAGCTCTTTCTTTCTCTCTCTCTCTCTAAATAAATAAACTTAAAAAAATACATCTTTCATGTCTCTACTTGACATATCTAATCTTTCCTCTAGACTTTCAAACCTATAGAATTATAATAACTATTTTAATGTTCTTGCCTGATAATTCTAATATCTGCATCACTTCTGGGTCAGGTTGATTAATTACTTTCCTCATTATGGTTCATATTTTCCTGCTTCTTTGTATGCCCAGTCATATTTTATTAATGCCATTCTTTGTGAATGCTGGATATTTTTGTAGTTCCATAAATATTCTTTTTTTATGTTTTATTTATTTTTGAGAGAGAGAGACAGAATGCAAGTGGAGGAGGGGCAGAGAGAGGGAGACACACAATCTGAGCTGTCAGCAGAGAGCCCGACACGGGGCTCAAACTCATGAATCTTGAGATCATGACCTGAGCCGAAGTCTAACACTTAACTGACTAAGCCACCTAGGCTCCCCTATATTCTTAAATTTGTTCTGGAACACAGTTTTTTAGAAACAGTTTGATCTTTTCAAGTCTTGCTTTTAAAATTTGTTAGGCAGGCCCAGAGCAACATTTAGCCTAGGGCCAATTTTGCTCTATGACTGAGGTAAGATCCTTCTGAGTACTTTACTTAATGCCTTGTGAATTATGAGCTTGCCAGTCTGGCTGGTGGGAACAGGCACTATTCTGGTCCCAATGAGTTCTAGTTACTGTTCCCACAATACTTTCAAGTGGTTCTTTTCTTTAACAGTTTCCTCACATTCATGTGTTGGGGAGTATTCTGCTGCATACTTGAAAGGGACCCTCTGAAGATCTCTAGAGTTTTGTTGTTGTTGTTGTTGTTGTTGTTGTTAGTCATTTTTCTCTGTGTACATTGCTGTCTCCTTACTAGTATTCTACATTGCAAACTTGACCTGTCTTGATATCCCTGGACTCTCTGCTCCAACTCCTCACCCCAGGGAATCTGCCAGACTCTCCCTAGATTCCACCTTTCCATGCCACCATCTGGAAATTCGCTCAAGGCAGTAAGCTGGGCAATCATAGGGCTTACCTCATTTGTTTCCCATCTCTCGGGAATCATTGTTCTTCATGGCCTGATATTCAATGTCTTGAAAATAATTATTTTAAAAAATATCTTTTGTAATATTTTAGTTGTTTTGGGTGAGAGGGTAAGTTTGGTCCCTGTTTTCCATCTTCATAGGAAGTCCACAGTCATGCTAATTTAACAAAAATGTAGCATTAATTTACTCACGTAATACAACCACAGAAACGAAGAATGTAGACTAGCCTTAGGGTTAACTGGATCTACTGACTCAAATTACACCAGAATACTTTCTCTTTCTGTCTCTCTCCTTCTTTCAATGTCATTTCTACTTCTGTATATGGCCACATTCTAGTACAGAACACTGTCACTGTCAGTTCTGAAGCTAACCCTGACAGCCAGAATGCCAAGGACAAAGAGAAAACTCCTTTTCCATCTCCAACTTGGATAATTCTGTGGAAGGAGTGGCTTGACTTGGTTGCATCCTATGTCTATGTACCAAATACTAAGCCCTGGAGGGTACATTATAAAGAATGACCCAACAAACAACAAAAAATATGTGTCATCTACCTTACCATTGTATACATAGGTTTGAGCATTTCAAATAATTAAAAAAAAATTTTTTTTAGTTTATTTATTTGTGTGTGTGAGAGAGAGAGAGTGTGTGTGTGTGTGTGTGTGCATGTGCACACACACACACACACACGAAAGCAGAGAGGGGCAGAGAGAGAGGGGAGAGAGACAGAGAATCCCAAGCAGGTTCCACACTGTCAGCTAGGAGTCCAACGTGAGGCTTGATCTCATGAACCATGAGATCATGATCTGAGCCCAAACCAAGATTTGGATGGTTAACCAACTGAGCCATCCAGGCACCCCTCAAAGAATTTTCATAGAACAACTTCCTAGAAATTGCTGTGTCAAAGGTTTAGACAAAGCTTTTTCCATATTGTCAACTTTCCCACCAAAAATTTATACCTCTCTACCCTCCCATCAACAGTTATTATTTTTCGTTGTTGCAAAGCTGACAGGCAAAGATGATATTTCACTGTTATTTAATTTGCAGTTATTTGTTTAGTCCTGAAGTCAAACATTTTTTAACATTCATTCATGCAGTGGATAGTTACTGAGTACCATGTGACAGGTACTATTCTAGACACTAAATGTCTATTATTTATTAGCCTTCTGGGTTGTTATTGTTTTGTGACTTGCTTACACTTTGGTCATTTTTCTACTGAGGCATTTTTTATTGATCTGTAAGAACTTCTTACATACTAATGATATCGATTCTGTCACATATATAACAATATTTTAAAATTTAAGTCATCTGTCTTTAATTTTGTTTTTTTTTAATTTTTTTAATGTTTAATTTTGAGAGAAAGAGACAGAGTGTGAGCAGGGGAGGGGCAGAGAGAGAGGGAGACACAGAACCTGAAGCAGGCTCCAGGCTCTGAGCTGTCAGCACAGAGCCCGATGTGGGGCTCGAACTCATGAACTGCAAGATCATGACCTGAGCTGAAGTCGGATGTTTAACCAATTGAGCCACACAGGCGCCCCTTTAATTTTGTTTTTGACAATTTTTTGATGTACAACTTTTTAATATGTTTGTGTCACATCCTTTTTGGTTTCTGTCTTTGGTGTTGACACAGTCTTTCACTTTGTTAGCTGGTTACATCTGGCATGTTAGCCAGTTTCTGTTCAAGATTCACCAAATCATATGTAATAATGAGCTTTTGGTACAGATCTCCTCTAGAGCTTAATCTTAGCATGCTTTGTATAAGGCTCCTGGGGCTGCAGGCAGGAATTCAAAACATGGTTTCTCCCAAAAGGCTAATTAAGAAAGGGAATACATCTGCTGTATTCACCAAGTTCATTACAGACTTGGGTAATGAAACAATGTTCTGGCTGATGATTTTCTCTGATTATTAATTTAGAAAAATTTATAAACAATGATATTAATAAGTCAAGTAACAATACATTCATTTTTCATTGAGAACCTTTTAAATTTTGGTTTGCTCTGATCTGATAGCTAACTTATTTCCTGGTAGTTCCAGGAGAAAAGTAGAACAATTTCATCCACAAATATAGATTTTCAAGGGCTGCTTCTCTTGTAAAGACTCATTTATCTGAAACAAAGATCCTTCTACTTTTAATCAAATAACCTACATACTCATTAATAATAATAGTTGGAACATGAAGACCATAGCTTCCTGGCTGTGTTAGAAGGGGCCAGCTGGGGTGTACTGGCAGTTTTCTAGCCCCAAATATAATTTTTTGTAACCTATAAAACACACAAAACTTTAGGCAAAAGTGGAGTCTCACTGAACTTTCTGCAATGATGAAATGTTCTATATCTATGCTGCTCAAATGGTAACCATTAGCTATGCGTGTGGCTATTGAGCTCTTGAAATGTGACTAGTAAGTCTGAGAAACTAAATTTTAAAATTTTTATTAAATTTTGATTAATTTATTTTTTAAATATTTATTTATGTATATATGCACATAAATACATACATATATATCACATCTTTCTTTTTAGCCACATCATATATATCAATTAAAAAAAAAAGATGTGGTATATATAAAAGAGATGCAGTATCACACACACACACACACACACACACACACACACACATATACACACACATATTAATCACATCTTCTTTATCCTTTCATGTATCAATGAACATTTAGGTTATTTCCATATCTTGACCATGGTAAATAATGCTACAGTGAACACAGGGGTTCATATACCTTTTCAAATTAATGTTTTCATTTTCTTTGAATAAATATCCAGAAGTGGAATTGCTGAATCATACGGTAGTTCTATTTTTCATTTTTTGAGGAATCTCCATACTGTTTTAGATAGTGGCTGCAGCAATTTACATTCTCACCAATAGTGCACAAAGGCTCCCTTTCCTCCACATCCTTGCCAACACTTGTTATTTCTTGTCTTTTGACAATAGCCATTCTGATGGTGGGAGGTGATATCTCACCGTGGTTTTGGTTTGCATTTTCCTGATGATTAGTAATGTTGAGCACCTTTTCATGTGCCTGTTGGTCTTCTATATGTCTTCTTTGGAAAAATGTTTATTCAGATACTCTGCCCATTTTCTAAATTAAATTGTCTGTTCCTTTGTTATTGAATGTATGAGTTCTTTACACATTTTGGATATTAACTCCTTAATGGATATAGGATTTCCAAATATGCACTCTCATTCTGTAGGTTGCCTTTTCAATTGGTTGCTGATTCCCTTTGCTATGCAGAATCTTTTTAGTCTGATGCAATCTCATTTATTTTTTCTTATGTTGCCATTGCCTTTGGAGTCAGATGCAAAAAGTCACAGCTTACTGCCTATGCTTTCTTTTAGGAATTTTATGGTTTATGGGTTTACATTCAAGTTTTTAATATAAATTTTGAGTTAACTTTTGTGTTTGGCATGAGACAGTGGTCCAGCTTTCTTCTCTGCATGTGGCTGTCCAGTTTTCTCAACACCATTTATTGAAGAGGCTGTCCTTTCCCCATCACATATTCTTGCTTCCTGTGTTATTAATTAATTTACCATATATGCCTGGGTTTATTTCTGGGCTCTCTATTCTGTTCTGTTGATCTATGTGTCTGTTTTTATGACAGTACTATACTGTTTTGATTAATATAGCTTTGTAATACAGTTTGAAATCAGGGATGATGATGCCTTTGTTCTTCTTCCTCAAGATTCCTTTAGCTATGGGGCACCTGAATGGCTCAGTTGGCTGAATGTTGGACTTTGGCTTGAGTCATGATCTTGCATTTCGTGGGTTTGAGCCCCACATTGGCTCTCTGCTGTTGGCGCAGAGCTGCTTCAGATCCTCTGTCATCCTCTCTCTTCCCCTCCCTCCTCAAAAATAAATAAACGCTAAAAATATTTTTAAAAAAAGATTCCTTTGGCTATTCAGGATTTTTTTTGTATCTCCATACAAATTTTAGAATTGTTTGCTTTTTTTCTGTGAATAATGCCATTGGAATTTTGATAGGGATAGCACTGAATTGTAGGCTACTTTGGGTAATATAGACATTTTTACAAAATTAATTCTTCTAATCCATGAGGATAGGATACCTTTCCATTTATTTGTGTCTTCTTCAGTTTCTTTCATCAATGTCTATAGTTTGCATTATATAGGATTTTCAACTCCTAGGTTACATTTATTCTTAGGTATTTTATTTTTTTTTGATGCAATTGTAAATGGAATTGTTTTCTTATTTTCTCTTTCTGCTAGCTTATTGTTACTGTATAAAATTGCAACTGATTTTTACACATTGATTTTATACCCTGCAGCTTTACTGAATTTATTAGTTCTAACAATTTTTTGGTGGAGTCTTTGAGGTTTTCTACCTATAAAATCATGTCACCTGCAAATGGTGATTGTTTTACTTCTTCCTTTTCACTTTGGAGACTTTTATTTATTTTTCCTGCCTAATTGCTCTGGCTTGGATTTCCAATACTATTTTGAATGAAAGTGAAAAGACTGGGCATCCTTGCCTTGTTCTTAATCTTAAGGAAAAAGCTCTTAACTTTTTGCTGTTGATGTTAGCTGTGGACTTGTTATATATGGTATTTATTATGTTGAGCTACATTCCATCTCTATCCACTTTATTAAGAGTTTTTATCATAATTTATGTTGAATATTGTCAAATGCTTTTTCTGCATTAATTGAGATGAATGTAGGATTTTTATCCTTCATTTTGTTAATATGGTATATCATGTTGATTGATTTGTGGATGTTGAGTCATCTTTGCATCCCGGAATAAATCTCATTTGACCATGGTGTATGAACCTTTTAATTTATTGTTGAATTCAATTTTCTAATATTTTGTTGAGGGCTTTTTCATTTATGTTGATCAGGGATATTGACCTGTAATTCTTCTTTCTTTCTTTCTTTCTTTCTTTCTTTCTTTCTTTCTTTCTTTTCCTCTTTCTTTCTTTCTTTCTTTCGTTCTTTCTTTCTTTCTTTCATGGTGTCCTTGTCTGGTTTTGGTATCAGGGTAATGCTGCCCTCATAAAATGAGTCTGGAAGCATTCCCTCTCTTCAGTTTTTTGGAAGAGTTTGAAAAATGGCTAGGTATTAAATCTTCTTTGAATGTTTTGTAGAGTTCACCAGGGAAGCCTTCTGGTCTTGTACTTTTGCTGGTTGGAATCTCCTCACCAGTAATTGATTCAATCTCCTCACTAGTAATTGATCTATTCAGATTTTTTACATCTTCATGACTCAGTCTTAGAAGATTATATGTTTCTAGGAATTTATACATTTCGTCTAGGTTGTCCAGTTTATTGGCATGTAATTGTTCATAGTAGTCTTTTGTCACTCCTTGAATTTCTTTGGTATCAGTTGTAATTTCTCCTCTTTCAATCTGTTTCTGGGGATCCTTACTGAAGACATAGGTTGATAATCTTCTATATTTTTAGGACAAACGTCTAGTTTTGTTGAGATTGGCTTTTTCTATTGCATGGGAAAATGTGGCCTGAACTTTTTTCCGGACAGATGGGCAAACCTCATCAAAGAAGGAGACTGAGCAGCTTCCGGAATATGAGAGGAACTTTCCAGGCTTGGTTACATTAAGTAGGATGACCAGACTGGCAGGTGCCTGCAATTAATCTTCCTATTCCTCAGTAAAATGCAGATGACCCAGGGAGATACATAGATCTCTAAATACCCCTGGGCTAATCCAATTCTGGTCAACAAAATAGTCACTCATTACAGTGAAAGAATCCCAAGACCAATTTCACCCTCTGTTAGGAATAATTACTTCTTCTTTCTTCCAGCAGGCCTCTCACTTATCCCTCTCTTGACCAACTTTTCTTGCAAGACTAAAAGCTGCTCTTTGGAATCTTGGGAGTGGACCTTAACACCTCTGATTCACAGCCATTTAATCCTGTGGAATTTGACTAACATCTTTCTTATTGCCAGCTGTCATCCATTCATCTCTCTTTTGACTTTGTGCCTTCTTCCAGCTTTGCTGCAAAGTGGGAAATGACAGTAGGGTGGGGGGTAGAGCTTATGTGCCTGGAGTTCCTACTACATCCTAAGCACTGTATTGGGTACTTCACATTATCTCATTAAACCTCACAATAATGCTAGAAGATGATTGATAGATAGATAGAGATATATAGATATAGATATAGATATAGATATAGATATAGATAGACAGATCTTGTAAACCAGTAAATACTATCCAAAGTTTAAAACAATACCAAATAACAGACTCCTGGTGCAGAGTCCTGGAATATAGCATTATGAAACTTGGTGCCCAGTGGGCATGATGATGTGCCTAGGAGGTCAGTATAGGATAATACATATCTGACCCACAGATTCTGCTTTTCAGATGGATCCTCAAGGGTCATTCTGACCCAGGCAAGACTTACTCTGCCTAGATGAGTTTTGTCGGGACTAGTTCTGGAAAAGACTTCAAATTAATGATTGTCAGCCACAGTTTAAGTGCCTATTATGAGCCCTAAAATATAGGTATAGGAAAGGATAAAAAAATGTGTCCCTCTCTCAGAGAGTTTACACAGTCTAGTTAGGAAGATGAGATTAACATACAACATCATTTTTATGACATTTATTGTTCTTCCTCTTGTTTATAAAAGCAGTACAAGTTAACTGCATGAAATATAAAAAATTACATAGAAGACAATCAAAATCATCCCAAATATCCCTACCCAAATTAACCATAGTTAAAATTTCAAATTATCCATTTTTATACACATGCGTCCTCCTCCCTGGCCCTCCGCAAATAGGCATATTTCCCCAACTTTCACCACATGCTTAGTCACAGGAGAAGGTTCTTGTGCAAGTGGATCATAAAGTCTCCCATTTCCTCTTTCCCTTCTAGAGATGTCTGCCTGGGAATGTGATTTGGCTTAAAGCACAGAGAGAGGTTTTTTTTAAAAAGCTACTTTAGGTTCTCAGTGTATCCATCAATCAACTGACAGCTCTGTAAAGGCTCCTGTTCCTCACGCATGTAGAGGCCTCTGAGCCTCATATTACCATTGAAAGTGAGGGGGAAAGGAAGTGACTGACATAGCTCCGCACCAGGATCATAAAGCTATTCCCATCTGAGCAGAGAAGGGTCAGTAAATATTATGTCACATATGGGGAAATAGTTTTCTTCCATAATGTAACTACAAACTATATTTAAGAGTTAAGAGTTAAGGGGTGCCTGAGTGGCTCAGTCGATTAAGGGTCCAACCTGGGCTCAGGTCATGAACTTGCATGAACTCACATTCACGTGTTGGAGCCCTGCATCAGGGTCTGTGGTGACAGCTCAGAGCTTGGAGCCTGCTTCAGGTTCTGTGTCTCCTTTTCTCTCTCTCTCTCTCTGTCCCTCCCCTGCTTGTGCTCTGTCTGTCTGTCTCTCTCTCACTCAAAAGTAAATAATTTAAAAAAAACTAAAAAAAAAAAGAGTTAAGAGTTGGGTGAGTACATGGGTGTGTTTGTGGCTGTGAGAGAGAGAGAGAGAGAGAGAGAGAGAGAGAAGAGGAAGAGAGAGAGAAACAATGAGAGAAAGGGAGAGGGAGAGATTCATTCTGGATGGCTAAGGAGAAATCCCTTTTTGTATCTCTCAATGGCAGTGAGATCTTA
The DNA here is from genome assembly GCF_023721935.1 of Panthera uncia. Lineage (NCBI taxonomy): Eukaryota > Metazoa > Chordata > Mammalia > Carnivora > Felidae > Panthera > Panthera uncia. The sequence goes on from NC_064809.1 coordinate 36,229,487, forward strand.
AAAAAGTCACAGCCCACTCTGTACTCATCTGCTGTAGGGAAGGCCCCCTGTGGTGGTAATCTAGGCTAGAGGTCCTAAACTAGGAGCCTCATACAGTGTTGGCCTCTACAGTGCTTAAAATTTAAATTAGGATTCAGTGTGAAACCACTAGGAGTTATCACATAAAATTTAGAATTTCCAGATGTTACTGAAACAAAGAGGGGGGGTGCCTGGGTGGCTCAGTAGTTGGTTGAGTGTCCAACTCTTGATTTCAGCCCAAGTGCTGAACTCATGCTTTGTGGGTTTGAGCCCTGCATTGAGCTCCCTGCTGACAGTGAGGAGCCTGCTTGGGATTCTCTCTCTCTCTCTCTCTCTCTCTCTCTCTCTCTCTCTCTCAAAATAAATAAGCTTTGAAAGAAAGAAGGAAAGAAAGAAAGAAAGAAAGAAAGGAAGAAAGAAAGAAAGAAAAGGAGGGGAGGGAGGGAGAGAGTGAGGGAGGGAGGGAGAAAGGAAGAAAGAAAGATCTGGCAATGTTGGGCTCTTTTTTTTTTTTTTTTAAATTAAGGAGATTAGCCCTTTTGAGTGTCATATTTTTCCTCCAGTTTGCTGTCTTTTTAACTTGGGGGGGGGGCTTTTAAATTGTTGTAGTTGCTTTCATTTCTGTGCAGAAATTGTAAAGGCTTATGTAGTTAAATGTATCAATCATTTCTTCTACGGCTTCTAAATTTCGTATCTTGATGAGAAAGATGTTAGTCACCTGTATTAATTTGCTAGGGCTGTCATAACAAAGTACCACAGACTGGGGGGCTAAAACAACAGAAAATTTATTTCCTCTCAGTTCTGGAGGCCTGAAGTCTGAGATTGAGGTATCGTCAGGGTTGGTTTCTTCTGAGGCCTCTCTCCTTGGCTTAGGCTGCTGCCCTGTCCCTGAGTCTTCATGTGGTCCCGTCTCTGTGTTCTAACCTCCTTTTCTCCTATGGACACAAGTCAGATTGGATTAGGGCCCACAGCAATGACCTTATTTTAACTTAGTTACCCTTTTAAAGACCTACCTCCAAAAAAATAAATAAATAAAAATAAAGACCTACCTCCAAAAATAGTCACATTCTGAGACACTGGGGATTAGGACCTCATCATATGAATTTTCAGGGAATATAATTTAGCCCATAACATCACCCAGAATTATTTTTAAAAATTCTCCCATGTTTTCTTCCAGCACTCTTATGGTTTCATTTTAAACATCTAATAGTTGATCCATCTGGAATTTGTTTTGATATAAGGAATGAGATAACAATCTGATTTTATTTTATTTTCTAGATAGTAAGCTAAATGTCCCAATGTTATTTATTAATAATCTTTTCCCTCCAAATCTTGAAATTCTTCCTTTATCTTACAGCCAATTTCCATGTATACCTGGGTCTATTTCTGGATACTATTTTATACCACCAATCTGTCTATTCCTGTGCCACTACCAGACTTTTAATTATGGTAATTTTATAATATATTTTCATTTTTAGGGCTAATTTACCCTCTTATTTTTCTCTTTCAGAATTTTCATCACCATTTTTGCATATTTGCTTACAGCATTTACTTTAGTATTGCCTTGCCTAGTTGTAAAAAAAAAAAATCTGACAGCATTTTTATTGGGATAAGGTGAGATATGTAGATGAATTTCAAAAAGACTTTTCATGTTCATATTATTGAGAATTTACATGTTTACTTCTTTGTACTGCTTAAATTTTTAACCATGTACTACATGTGTTTTTATAACCAGGAAAAAAATTCACTTCCAGTTTAAAAAAAATTAATAATAAAAGAATACAACAGAGGTAAACAATGATTAGCAGAGATAAATTTATCTAGAGAAGCCATTTTGGGGCTCCTTAAATTCTAAACCCCACAATTACGGCTTCCTTTTGGTTTATGGATAAGTCTTGCTTTCTCACAGTTGGAACAAAATAGATTAAGCAACACATTTTGACATAGTCTGCTTGTTATACTAATGAGAATCGTTAGTTCTCCCTTCTGCTCTGTCTCATTTCTTCAAATTCAAAAGATACACTCCTCTCAGAAGTTGTCTAGGCTGAGAGAGGCGGACTGTAAACTTGGCAGGTTTCCCTAACATTCCCGAGCCACGGCATTGTCTGACTCAACTGAAAAGCATCAGGTTTCTAGTGACACAGGAGCTGCTTCGGTCCTGTTCCAGCCTCACCAGCAACCAGCCACTTTTCTCTCATGAGCTCAAGTGTCTTCCCTGCCCCTCCTGAAGAAGTGCAAGCCCAAGGAGAGACCCTCAGCAAGCAGTCCAGGCACTTACGTGGGTCGTTAATGTAGTGAGGAGGTAATCAGGAGTTACGCTTTTTTTTTAAGAGATCATTTCTAGTGTTGTTTCTTGGTTTCCAGGTTAAGTAAAGGCCAACTAGTTCTTCTATTTTCTTCCTTGCCCCATTTTCTTTCACTCATTCACTCATTTCAGCACATATATGAGAGTAATCATTCCAAAATGTAAGTCATAACCGTGTCACTCTTCGGCTCATAGCCCTCCACTGAGTGTGCACCTCACCCGAAGTAAAAACTGAAGTCCTTACAATGGCCTACTTCCTCTCTACATGATCTAGCCACTGATTCCCAATCTCATCTCCAATGTTTCTCCTTATCATTCACTCTACTCCAGCCACTGGCCTCCTTGCTGTCCCCTTGTTGCCAGAACTCTCTTACTTCAATAGCGACATGGATCACTCCCTCACCTCCTTCAGTGCTTTACATAAATGTCATCATCTCAGTGAGGCATTTTCTGGTCCCCCTACCTAAAATTGTAAGCCCTACAACTGACGGAATGGGAGAAGATATTTGCAAATGACAGATAAAGGGTTAGTGTCCAAAATCTATAAAGAACTTATCAAACTCAACATCCAAAAAACAGTGAAGAAATGGCTAAAAGACATGAATAGACACTTCTCCAAAGAAGATATCCAGATGGCCAACCAATGCATGAAAAAATGCTCAACATCACTCATCATCTGGGAAATACAAATCAAAACCACAATGAGATACCACCTCATACCTGTCAGAATGGCTAACATTAACAACTCAGGCAACAACAGATATTGGCCAGGATGCAGAGAGAGAGAGGATCTCTTTTGCACTGCTGGTGGGAATACAAACTGGTGCAGTCACTCTGGAAAACAGTATGGAGGTTCCTCAAAAAATTAAAAGTAGAACCACCCTACAACCCAGCAATTGCACTACTAGGTATTTATCCAAGGGATACAGGTGTGCTGTTTCAAAGGGACACATACACCCCCATGTTTATAGCAGCACTATCAACAATAGCCAAAGTATGGAAAGAGCCCAAATGTACATTGACTGATGAGTAGATAAAGAAGATGTGGTATATATATATATACACACACACACACACACACACACACACACAATGGAGTATTACTCAGCAATCAAAAAGAATGAAATCTTGTCATTTGCAACTACATGGATGGAACTAGAGGGTATCATGCTAAGTGAAATTAGTCAGAAAAAGACAAATATCATATGACTTCACTCATATGAGGACTTTAAGAGACAAAACAGATGAACATAAGGAAAAGGAAGCAAAAATAATAGAAAAACAGGGAGGGAGAAAAAACATAAGAGAATCTTAAATATGGAGAACAAACAGAGGGTTGCTGGAGGGATTGTGGAGTGGTGATGGGCTAAATGGGTAAGGGGCATTGAAGAAGACACTTGTTGGGATGAGCACTGGGTGTTATACATAGGGGATAAATCGTTGGAGTCTACTCCCAAAATCATTGTTGCACTATATGCTAACTAACTCGGATGTAAATTAATTAATTAATTAAAAAATTATATATCCTCTACTTAGACAAATGTATTTTCATGATGTTGTCTTGTTTTTTTTTTTTTTTCAACGTTTTTTTTTTGTTTTTTTTGTTTTTTTGGGACAGAGAGAGAGCATGAACAGGGGAGGGGCAGAGACAGAGGGAGACACAGAATCGGAAACAGGCTCCAGGCTCCGAGCCATCAGCCCAGAGCCTGACGCGGGGCTCGAACTCACGGACCGCGAGATCGTGACCTGGCTGAAGTCGGACGCTTAACCGACTGTGCCACCCAGGCGCCCCGATGTTGTCTTGTTTTAAATAGAAATTTTGGACTCCTTGGAGTTCTTGCTGGAACACGACAATGTGAGGCGAGCCAGCCTCCAGTTGTCTCCATGTTTTCTTCCCATTTCTGGCTCAGAAAGTTTTAGGGGATGATAGAGCCGTAGCTGCAGAAAAACTGAAGGCAGAGGGCAAAGAGAACTTCCAAATATCACCCTTGAGCTGAGCTGAGCATTTCAGGACATCTTAGTTTTTATTATCATTACAGAAATTCATTTCTCAGCATTGGAAAATACTCAGGAATGCTGGGATCTACTGAAAAACCTCAGGTTGCATGCTCTAGCCTAGGCCCTGCACACCATTGGACTTGACCTCACCTGCCACTTGAAGTCCTCTCCCACAAATGGCTGCCCAGGAGTACCAGGCCCCTTTCCATGGGCTTGACAAGACCAAATCAGAGGTGTAAGCAGAGATAGACATGGCAGGAAGTTTTAAAGAATGGGTCCTAAAACACTATGTTTTCCAATCATTCTACATTCCTTAACAAGAAGAGGATTTCAGCATGTGTTCCTTTACAAGAACAAGATTAGGTACTTGTTATCTGAACATGAGGTACAGGTTGGTGTGTCAAGAATTTCTAGAGGAGGTGGTGGTGGAGAATAGTAGACACTATCATGATAGATGGATATCTAGACTCTGAGGGTATCTACAGAGTTTCCACCCAAATAAGAATAAACTTCTGCCTGACGTTAGGCCTCATTGTCACCAGTAGGATGGTAAATTGAATTTATCCAGGCTCATGGTAGCTGATTTGCTTTCTAGTATTTATGTCAAGGAGATCATGAGAAGCCAAAACTGCTGCCAGGAAACATTGTACTGCCAGGTAGAAAGAGTCTTTCCAAAAATAAGGTCAAAACATGGGGAGCCTGAGTGGCTCAGTAGGTTAGGTGTCTGACTTCGGCTCAGGTCATTATCTCACGGTTCATGAGTTCAAGCCCCACATCAGGTTCTGTGATGACAGATCAGAGCCTGAAGCCTGCTTCAGATTCTGTGTCTCCCTCTCTCTCTGCCCCTCCCCCACTTGTGTGTGCCCTCTCTCTCTCTCAAAAATAAACACTACAAAAAAAAATTGGATACAGTGCTTTGAATAAGAACTGATAAACATTCTCTGGGAATCTGTATAAGCACTTGGCCAGAAGGACTGGGTAAGCCATTCTTTCTTTTTTTATTTTTTTTTAAAGTTTATTTATTTGTTTTTGAGAGAGAGAGAGAGAGCAAGTGGGGTAGGGGCAGGCGGTGGGGGGAGAGAGAGAATCCCAAGCAGGCTCTGTACCATCATCATGGAGCCTGTTGCAGGTCTCGAACCAACCAACCATAAGATCATGACCTGAGCTGAAATCAAGAGTCAGACACTTAACTGACTGAGCTACCCAGGCTCCCCTAAGCCATTCTTTCTAATCCCACTCCTTCTTTCACATAACAACAGTTGCCTAAAGTATGAAAAGTAAAGAAAGCAAACAAAGCCATATATATATGTCTACCAACCAGCTGGCAATAAGACTGTGTTTGCTACAGACTCCCATGATAAAGGCCATATTGTCTTAATTACATGATCACACACAAATGCTTACTGAGTTCTTACTAGGTGCAGAGTGTTAGGGTCAATACTGTGGCAGTTGGGGAGAGGTAGAAGACATTGGTCCTTCCTTTAAGGAATTGATAAAGTTAATTGGAAGATAAAATCTAAATAGTGTACATAGAAAATTAAAAAAAAAATAAGAGTGTTTGGAAGAGTTTGGCAGTTGCTCAAAAAGTTAAATGTGGAGTTACCATTTGATTCAGCAATTCAATTTCTAGGTATTTACTGAAGAGGAAAGAAACCACATGTCCACACAGGGGGCCCTGGGGTGCTCAGTGTGTTGAGTGTCCAACTCTTGATTTCAGCTCAGGTCGTGATCCTAGGGTCATGGGATTGAACCCCATGTAGGGCTTAGAGAGAGATTTTCTCCCCCTCTCTCTCTGCCCCTCCCCTGCACACTTACACACACACTCTGTCTCTCTAAAAACAAAACAAAGAACATATGTCCACACAAATATTGTATATGCATGTTCACTGCAGTACTATTCACAATAGCCAGAGGTAGAAATAACCCAAATGTCCATCAACAGAGGAATAGATAGACAAATGTGGTATGTCTATACATTGGAATGTTATTCAGCCATAAAATGGAATAAAGCATTTTGGTCCAATAAGAAATATAGATGTTTGGTCTTTGTTCCTGGTTCCTGGCACAGAGCTCCTAATACCCTTGGAATTTCCTATGTGATAGGGTACTAGGAGAGTCTCTTGTTGTTCATAACAAGCCCCTTTCAACCGTATCTGAGGTCACACTAATAAGGTGACTCTTGGTGGACCCCTATCTAGCTTCACGGTGGGAGCTGGTTGCAAGCAACACCACCCATGATTAGTGCTAGAAGTCTCAGTCCCACTCCCAACATCCAAGAAGGAAAGAGAGACGGAAGATTGAGTTCAATCACCAACTGCTGATGATTTAATCAATTAGTGATGAAGTCTCCATAAAAACAACCCCTAAACAATGGGTTTTGGAAGGCTTCCAAGTCAGTGAACACATCAAAGTGCTGGGAGGGTGGCATGCCCTGAGAGGCCATGGAAGCTCTGTACCTCCCCTCCCCTAACCCTCCCCATTCATCTCTTCCATGTGGCTGTTCTGAGTTGAAACTGGTAACAATAAGTAAAGTGCTTTCCTGAGTTCTGTGAGCTAGAGTTATTCTAGTGAATTATCAAACGTAAGATGTGGGTTGAATTTGTAGTTGGCTGGGCAGAAATATGGGTAGCCTGGGGACCCCAGAAGCAGCTGGTGTCTGCAGTGGGGGCAGTCTTGTGGGACTGACCCCTTAACCTTGTGGAGTCTGATGCTAACTCCAGGAGTTAGTGTCAGAAGTGAACTGAATTGCAGGACACCCAGCTGGTAGCAAGGAGCTGGTCAATGTCAAGAAGAAACCCCAGAAGTACTGACACATGCTATAACATGGATGAACCTTGAAAATGTTATGGTAAATAAAACAATCCAGACACAAAAGGCCACATATTATATGATTCCATTAATGTTAAGTGCCCAGAATAGACCAATTATAGAGAAAGAAAGTAGAGTCATGGGTGGCAGGGACTTGGAAGAGGGGGAGAACTAGGAGTGGCTATTAATGTTCTGTTTGGAGTGATAAAAATGTATGAGAATTAGATAGTGGTGATGATTCATAACTTTGTCAATCTACTGAAATCCACTGAATTGTATGCTTTAAAAATAAACAGGGATGGCTGGGTGGCTCAGTCGGTTAAGTGTCCGACTTCAGCTCAGGTCATGCTCTCACAGTTTGTGGGTTCAAGCCCTGTGTCGGGCTCTGTGCTGACAGCTCAGAGCCTGGAACCTGCTTCGGATTCTGTGTCTCCCTCTCTTTCTGCCCCTCCCCTACTTGCGCTCTGTGTCTCTCTGTCAAAAATAAATAAACATTAAAAAATTAAAAAAAAAAAAAGCAAACAAGGGGAAGAAGTGTGACACAGTTATACATGAAAAGCTATCACACCAGCTCTCCCTGCAAAGAGCATTGCATTGTGAAGGAGGCACTATAATGACACACAGGAGAAATTATAGCTTCCAGTCAACTGACAGTGACTTCAAAATAGCTGATTCCATAATGGCTATTTTCAGGCTATTGCCTTGGCTTAGCCTAATACAGAAACCAAGTGTTCCTTTTTTTTTTTTTTTTTTAACGTTTATTTATTATTGAGAGATAGAGAGAGACAGAGCATGAGCAGGGGAGGGGCAGAGAGAGGAGGAGACACAGAATCCGAAACAGGCTCCAGGCTCTGAGCTGTTAGCACAGAGTCTGACGCGGGGCTCGAACCCACAAACCGCAAGATCATGACCTGAGCCGAAGTCGGATGCTTAACCGACTGAGCCACCCAGGCGCCCCAGAAATCAAGTGTTTCTATCTTAATCACATAGTCAAATCTTTGCTGACTCCCAACATCTACTTTCCTCTTAGCCTTTTTTAACTGGTTATAAGAAATCACTTGTTATTTCCAGCTAAAAATAGATACCAGAGATATGAAAAGACTAAGGTTGTCGTATTAGCCTGTGTTCTTCCTGGAAAGCAAGGATTGAAACCAAGCCTTGAGTAAAAGTATTTGGGGGTGGGGGGTAGTAATTGCATAGAGGTAAGGAGAGTAAAACAAGAAAGGAGAGAAAACCAATACGAAGATGTGCTCTGAAAATGGTTGTTATAGGAAATTGCGTCTCCTTCACTTTAAGGCTTTTTGTGGACTTAGAATTATCCACTCTAGATCAGGTAGGATTGATTCTTGATCACATGGCTCAAGGTTAGTTTCGTGGGTCACTGACTCCTCTGTACTTCTAGATTGTATATGCATGAGTGCTGAGTGGATTCTGTAGGTGTCCCTCACCTCACTCTCTGAGTTCTGGCACAGAACATTAAAAATTATGCCAGAGAAAAGTTGGTTGCTTCTCCATGGGACTTCTACCATTAATTCCCCTGCTTTTCAGGCCTTTAGATTTGGACTGGAACTATACTACCAACTTTCTTGGGCCCCCATCCTGCAGATAGCAGATCATGAGACTTCTCAGCCTCCATAATCTACTCCTTTTGATGACATGGTACTAGAGGACCTTGAATGCATGTAAAATCATGTCTAATTGGATCTTTAACATGAAGTTGAGAGAGTAACAATGAGTTATCCAGCTATTGAGAGATCATACAAACCTCTTTCTTACTCCCTCTAGGGACAGCTAGCTACCATATTGTGAGGACATTCAAGCAGCCATATGGGGTAGAGAAGACCCTGTGGGGAAGAGCTGACACTTCCTGCCAACAGCCAGCATTGATTTGTTAGCTATGGACAAGGTGCAATCTAGGGCGTGGGCCCTCACTAAGCACTGAAAATGCCAGCACTATGATCTTGAACGTTCCAGCTTCCACAACTGTGAAAAATAAATTTCTGTTGTTTATAAGCTAAAAAAAAAAAAAAAAAAAAAATTGGGGCTAGAGTAAAGGGTGAGCCAATTAATAATTTTAAAAATATTATAACACCTTAAATTTATACAATTAAACATTTTTTTAAACATTTATTCATTTTTGAGAAACAGAGAAAGGTGTGAGCGGGGTAGAGGCAGAGAGAGAGGGAGACACAGAATCCGAAGCAGGCTCCAGGTTCTGAGCTGTTAGCATAGAACCTGATGCGGGGTCAAAACTTATGAACCATGAGATCATGACCTGAGCTGAAGTTGGACACTTAACCGACTGAGCCACCCAGGCGCCCCTAGACAATGTTAATGTCAAATATACTTCAGTAAAAAAAACTCATGCAAAATAAAAAATATTATAGACAATGAATGCTAAGAGATCAATAAAAGAAAGAAGCATTTCAAGCTGCAGAGGTAGGGATTATAACATAGGTGAAACGTGGATTTGTAACATTAACATAGTTCTATATCATAGTTATCTGGTTTTGTTACCATATTTACTGAAATATAATATATTTTACTTATATATGGCTTCCAATTTAAGTAGTTCTCACTTTCCTTACCATGCAGGGAGTCTAAAAACATATAAACATAAAAGAAAATAAGACTGGAGAAGGATAGTTTTTTCAACAAATGGTGCTGGGAAAACTAAATATACACATGCAATAGAAGGAAGTTTGACCTTTACCTTACACAATATACAAAAAAACTTTTAAAAAAATGGTTGAAAGACCTACATACAAGAGCTAAAACTATAAAGTGCTTAGAAAAAAACTTAAAGGAAATTTTCATGATATTGAATTTGACAATGATTTCTTGCATCTGACACCAAAAACACAGGCAGCAAAAGAAAAAGTAAATAAATTGAACATAATCAAAATTAAAACATCTATGCATAAAAGAACACTCAAAATAGTAAAAAGACAGGGGTGGCTCAGTCAGTTGAACCTCTGACTTTGGCTTAGGTTATGATCTCACAGTTCATGGGTTCACTGCTGTCAGTGCAGAGTCCACTTTGGACCTTCCGTCCCCTTCTCTCTCTCCCCCTTCCCCACTCATTCTCTCTCTCTCTCTCTCTCTCTCTCAAATAAAGTAAACATTAAAAAAAGAGAGACAGTGGAAGGATAGCTCACAGAATGGAAGAAAGTATTTGCAAATCATATATCTACTAAAGGGTTAGTATCCAGAATATACAAAGAACTCCTACAATTCAATGACAATGAAAGAGACTACCCAATACAAAAATGGGCAAAAGACTTGAATAGGTATTATTCCAAGACAGATATATAGATGGTAAATAAGCACATGAAAAAAATGATCAATATCACTAGCCATTAGAAAAATACAAACCATATTAAGATACCACTTCAGACCCATTAGAACAGCTACTATTTTAAAAAACCAAAACAACAGTGCCTGGGTGGCTTAGTCAGTTAAACATCTGATTCTTGATTTTTGGCTCAGGTCATGATCTCACAGTTCATGGGTTTGAGCCCCACATCGGGCTCCCATGCTTGCTTGGGATTCTCTCCCCCTGCCCTCTCAAAAATAAATAAACTTTAAAAAAATGTTAATAACAAAAGTTGGTAAGGATGTAAAGAAATTGGAACACTTGTGCTTTGCTGATGTCAATGTAAAATAGTGCAGCCACTGTGAAAAACAGTTTGGCAGTTCCTAAAAAGCTAAACATAGAATCACCATATGATCCAACAATTCTACTGCTGGGTATACACCCAAAGAATTGAAAGTAGAAACTCAAACAGATATCTTACATCCATATTATAGCTGAATTCTTCACAATAGCCAAAAGATAGAAAGAACCATGTGTTCAAAAGATGAATGGAAAAACAAAATATGATATACCTATAATGAAATCTTGTTCAGCCTTATTAAAGAAGGAAATTCTGGGGCGCCTGGGTGGCTCAGTCGGTTGAATGTCCGACTTCAGCTCAGGTCATGATCTTGTGGTCTGTGAGTTTAAGCCCCGCATCAGGCTCTGTGCTGACAGCTCAGAGCCTGGAGCCTGCTTCAGATTCTGTGTCTCCCTCTCTCTCTGCCCCTCCCCTGCTCATGCTCTGTCTCTCTCTCTCAGTCAAAACTAAATAAAACATTAAACAATTTTTTAAAAAATTTAAAAAAAATAAAGAAGGAAATTCTGACACATGCTACAAAAAAGATGAACCTTGAAGACATACTATGTGACCTAAGCTAGACACGAAAGTACAAATATTATATGATACCACTTATATGAGGTACCTATAGTAGATAAATTCATAATGACAGAAAATAGATCAGAGGTTACCAAGCTCTGAGGAGGGAGGTATGTGGAATTATTGTTTAATGGGCAGAGATTCTGTGTGGGGTCACAAATAAGTTTTGAAAATAGACACTGGTGATAGTTATACAACATTGTGAATGTAATTAATGTCACTGAATTGCACACTTTAAAATATTTAAAATGGTAAATTTTATATTGTGTCCTTTGTCATAATAAAAAAAGTACCAAAAGGAAGGAAGGAAGGAAGGAAGGAAGGAAGTGAGGGAGCAAGAGAGGAAGGGAAGAAGGGATGGAGGGTGGGAGGATATAATGCTAAAAGTTCTTCAAAGGGACCCCTTCAGCAACATCCAGGGCAAATCTGTACCATCTTAAATTAATAAAACAACTTTCTCTGGGAAAGACAATTGTGTGTCAAACAGGATATCTACAGCTGCAGTGCCTGGTAGTGACAATGCATTGAGAAAAGTAGTTTCGGGTTGGGCAGTTGGCTAGAGTTACTCTGAAATCAAATCCCTAGAAGGTTTAGCTTTCTTTTTCACCTATTTGTTTGGCTCCTCTTTCATTGTCAAGAGCTAAGGCCAAGGCCAAGGCCAAATCACCACCTGGCACCCAAGGATTCAAGGGAAACTTTGATGCACTATCACAGCGTCTCTTCAGCTTCTGCCACAAACTGCCAGAATCCTTTGTCTGATACCCTATCTGTCCTGCACTGCCATCTTTGTTTTTAAAATGTCAGTCTTTGCGTCCTTCTAGGCATTTTCTCCAGAGTTGCTGAATGGGGCTCAAGAACTGTTTTTCTGGTTCTTCCTGTTTAGCACCTGTTGTGATTGTCCTCTGAGATTCACAACAAAAGGTTTTCCCTAGCAGTTTCCTTTGACTGTGGTATACAACCAACTCCAGATGGTTTTGAGCCATGAACCTGTGCACTCTCTCCACTCTCTTCCTTATTCTGCCTTCAGATCTTCTTTGTGGGACCCAAGAAGTACCTGTCCCCACAGCCACCACGTGTTAAAGTTTGTGGCAGGCACTCCTGCCTTTGGCACTATTTCCCCTGAGAACTTACTGCTTGTTCTTTTCCATGATTCTTCTAGGCTTTGTCTTTCTCTGCTTGTATCCTGTGGGGAAGGATTTACCTCTCTCCTTCAAAGGCTTACACTGGGCAGGGTCTCGGGCCTATGACCATTTTTCAGAGAATTGTGTACACAGGAAAAAGTTTGAGAAATGTTCTCTTAAATGCTTCCTTGCCCAAATTTAATTTTGACATCTTAACCACATAAAAGTTTTTTTTTAACTGACACAAAATTTACCATAAAAATTACCATCTTAACTATTTTTTTAGTGCAGAGTTCAGTAATACACATCCACATTGTTATGCAATCTCCAGAACTCATTTCATTTTGTAAAATTGAACTCTGGGGGCACATGGGTGGCTCAGTCAGATGAGTGACTCACTTTGGCTCAGGTCATGATCTTGCAGTTCGTGAGTTTGGGCCCCGCATTGGGCTCTGTGCTGACAGCTCAGAGCCTGGAGCCTGCTTCAGATTCTATGTCTCCCTCTATCTCTTCCCCTCTCCCACTCATGCTCTGTCTCTGTCTCTCTCTCAAAAAATGAATAAACATTTAAAAAAAATTAGGGGCGCCTGGGTCACTCAGTCGGTTAAGCGTCTGACTTCAGCTCAGGTCATGGTCTCACGGTCTGTGAGTTCGAGCCCCGCGTCGGGCTCTGTGCTGACAGCTCAGAGCGTGGAGCCTGCTTCAGATTCTGTGTCTCCCTCTCTCTCTGACCCTCCCCCATTCATGCTCTGTCTCTCTCTGTCTCAAAAATAAATAAACAATTAAAAAAACCACATTTAAAAAATTAAAAAAACAAAAACAACAACCCTGAAACTCTGTATCCATTAAACAGCAGCTCCTCTTTTCTCCTCCCCACCCGCAGCCCCTGGCAGCCACCATTCTACTTTTTTTTTAGTTTTATCTATTTTTTTGTTCTTTTGAGAGAGAGAGTGGAGGAGGGGCAAAGAGAGAAGGAGAGAGAGAGAGAATCCTAAGCAGGCTCCACACCATCAGTGTGAAGCCCCATGAGGGGCTCGAACCGACGAACTACGAGATTATGACCTGAGCTGAAATTAAGAGTCAGTCACTTAACCAACTGAGGCACCCAGATGCCCCATCTACTTTCAATTTTCATGAATTTGACTACTCTAGGTACCTCATATAAGTGGAGTCACACAGTATTTGTCTTTTTGTCATTGGCTTATTTCACTTAGCATGATGCTTTCAAGGTTCATCATTTTTGCAGCATTTGTCAGAATTTCCTTCCTTTCTAAGGCTGGAGAATAATCCATTGTATGCATATACCTCATTTTGTTTATTCATCTTTCAATTTTGACTATTGAACATGAGTATATAAATACCACTTTGAGACCCTGTTTTCACTTCTTTTGGATATATACTCAAAAGCAGGATTGCTGGGCCATATGGTAATTCCATTTTTAATTTTTTGAAGAATTGCCATATTGTTACATAAAAGTTTAGAGGATAACAAAATCACCAAGAAATGATGAATGGAAGAAACTGGACCAAAGTGATACAAGATGATAAGTCTGAATCTTAAAATTCATCATCAATATTTACTTTGTTTTTACAGTTTCTATACATCTGTCTCTTTTCCTTTCATTTTAGTCTACAGAGTGGGATTGTAGTCTTTTGTGTGTGCCTGAGGCCTATAGTAATTGTCTCAGTTTATTTGAGTGCCTTTAGGATGAACAACTGTGGAAGAAAGGGGAAGGAAATAGAACTGAGTAGAAGGAGAAGTTGAGCTGCCATGCAGCTTCATCCTAACCCCATAGGGAAGTGTAGAACTAAGATGGCTCATCAAGTAATTTCATGTTTGGCCAAAATAGCAGTCTTTATACCCTCCTTGGTCATTGGATATGAGCTGCCTTGGGAAGAACATGACCTTGATCTAGGGGGCTCTCTGCAGTTGAGATAAGCTCTGAAACCTGTAGCTGTTAGTTATATTCGAAATAGCTGGGGCCACAAGTCCATCCTTGAAGGGGGGTCTGGGTGGCATACCATCATGTCCAACACATTAGTTTTTGTGAGAGCCTGCTGAGGGAAGCTTCAGAAGCACAGAAAATCATGCACCACAGGCACTGTAAGGGGGTCTATGTGTGATGGTTAAAACCATGGACTCTAGAGCCAGAATCCTTGGTTTGAATCCTTGGTTCTATACTTCCCAGCTGTGTGACGTTGGTTAGGTAATGACCTCCCTGTGCTTCAGTCCCCTCCTGGGACTAAGGGTCCTACTAGAATCTATCTCTTATATGTATTCTTAGAATCAAATGAGGGGCACTGGGTGGCTCAGTCGGTTAAGCGTCCAACTCTTGATTTTGGCTCAGGTCACGATCCCAGGGATCAAGACCCATGTCGGGCTCCATGCTTAGCTTGAGATTCTCTCTCTATCCTTCTGCCCCTCCCCTCTCCCCAGCTCGCAATCTCTCTCTTCTCCTAAAAAAAAAAAAAAAAATCAAATGACTTAATGTGTATTAAGTGCTTAGGATAATTTCATGCCCAGAATAAGCACTCTATGTGTAACTATTATTATAGATATACAAAGTCTTATGAAAGCTTTGAGATAGGGGTTTTAGAACCAACAGAAACAGTGGGAAAGAAAGTTGAGGGAATCCAGAGAACTGGGTGTAAAAAGAATAACAAAGATGAGCAAGGAAGAACTAGAGGATGAGAAATGAGATACATAGAGAAAATAATAAACATGGGGGAAAATTATCCAATTGAATATTCAATCAAAGGGCAACAAATTAAACAATATGAGAACATGATTGGGGAGTTGGTTCTCTTAATATTCTGAATATTTAAAGTTTACAGTTACTTGCAGCAACACTGCTTCTGCTTCCCACTCCCTCTTTCCAGTCATCTCACCATATTTTACCTTCTTCCTACTCACTTTTCAAGTCCCAACCCCCTCCTGACCAATTACTAAGAACTGTCACTGTAGGAATATTTCAAATGCAAACATAGTACATTCTATTAATAGAATGTGAATGTTGTCATGAAGCAGATCAAGCAAAAGATGAGACAAAACCAACCCACAGAAGATGAATATAAGCACATCGTTCCATCAAGTGGTAGTTAAGGACAAAGCAAATGCGCTGTAAGAGAAAACAGAGTTTAAACCCATGAGCATAGGGGCACCTGGCTGGCTTAGTCGGTGGAGCACACAACTCTTGACCGTGGGGTTGTGAGTTCAAGCCCCATGTTGGGTGCAGAGATTAGTTAAAAATGAAATCTTAAAACAATATAGGGGCACCTGTCTGGCTCAATTGATAGAGCATGTGACTCTTGATTTCTGGGTCATGAATTGGAGCCCCACTTTGGGTGCAGAGATTACTTGAAAAAAAAACTACTTTTTTTAAAAGCAATAAAAAAATAAAATAAAATAAAAATAAACTTGTGAGCATAATGTTGAGGAAATAGGTACCCTTAGCCCCTTCACACTGGGCCATCAACTGTCCCAGAGGAAAAAACTGTACCTGGTAGGAGTGAAATGGAACGGCTAATAGCACATAGAATCTGTCTTGATTCTGTGAGACTGAACCCCGGTGATGCATATAAAAATCACATACTTTTCAAGCTAGAACATAAAAAAAAGGTACCTTGTATACTTAACTGACAATGATCTTTAATTGTTCTGACTCAGTGAGAGTCCTGTCACTATCCCATACATGTAAGCTAGACCTCTCCCTGTGTGCTATGCTTACGCAGAGGACGTGGGATTTCACAGAGCAAACCCCACCCAAACCTCCGAGAAGGGAGTCCTCTTTATTAAGTATGGTCTGAGTTTTAAGACAATTATTTGCATTTTTAGTGTGTATATGATTCTGCGTTGTATTGTATACTTGATTTCTTTCCCAACTTCCCAGAATAACAGCACATCTTTGAAAAGCAGCTAAACTCCTGAAAAAACTCAGAACCAAAGGAGATGAGCAGGAACTGATCTCCAAGTTCAGAGCTCCATCTTTAGCTGCTTTGCCAACAATGGAAGTATTATTCTCATCCCTCCATCAGCAGGATCCATTGTTCTCTGGTTACAACAGGAGTGAGATAAACAGCAGCTGTGAGGCCTCTGCCCTTCCTCCTCCAGGCCTGGGTACTAAATGTGAGAAGCCTGGCATTAGTACAAAGAGTTCTGACAGTTCTTGAAAGACAGAGTTGATGAAAATGGGGGCATAAGATTCACTCTTTAAACACCATGTATTATCTGCAAGGAGAGAGTAGCAGAAGGCTGAGGTGTTACAATAACTGTTATCACTAATATTTTCCTATATTCTGCACACGAGATAACTAGATCTGCCTATAATTTATGTACATATATTTGCATTTGCCAAGCCTTACATAGTCTTTGGGTCAATTTTCAAGTTTTTCTCCTTTTTTTCTTGTCTTAATTTTTTTTTTTAATTTTTAATGTGTATTTTTGAGACAGAGAGAGACAGAGAGCAGGCAGGGGAGGGGCAGAGAGACAGGGAGACACAGAATCCAAAGCTCCAGGCTCCGAGCTGTCAGCACAAAGCCCAATACAGAGCTCGACACAGAGCTCGAACTCACGAACCCACAAGATCATGACCTGAGCTGGAGGTCAGGTCAGGCTGGAGGTCACTTAACCGACTGAGCCACCCAGGGACCTCATTTCTTGTCTTGATTTGTATGGTTCCTTCCTGCACCTTACCGCCTCAGATTCCTCACAATATGCACTCAATTCTCATTTTTCATGCTAGTTCTGTTCTATGAAGTCACTGTGAACACTGAGTTAGTGAATCCTGAAACATTGTTCCTAGGGAAATTACAAGGTTAGGTTCCTATGAGTCTCTAGTCACAACATTGTCACTAACATCGTTTATGTGTGTTTCTGTTTAAAGACATCTTATTTAATATATATTATTGATTCATTACCATTGAGCTTACAGCCAACAGCCACTATAACTCATGCCTGAATAAAGCTTATTTAACACATACTTTCTTTGTAAGGCAAGTCATATTCTTCTTGCACTTAAGAACACTAGATAGCACTTCAGCACGATACTTGGAGGCCTTTTAAAACAGCAAAATCACCAACAAAAAGTACAGAACTGTGAAAAACATGGCACTAAATAGACCTTGAATAGGACACTTATTTACAGAATGAGAGCTGAAACAACAAGGCAGAACATCACATCATTTGACCTCAGCTGGAAACATACTTGTGCTTTGGGCAACTCGCATTTTTCACAACTCTACATATGTGTACATATAAACTCAAAAGCATTTCTAGAGAGGCACCTGGCTGACTCAGTCAGTAGAGCATACAGCTCTTGATCTCAAGGTCGTGAGTTTAAGCACCAGGCTGGGTGTGGAGCCTACTTAAAAAAAAAAGAAAAGCATCACCAGAAGTAAATTTTAGCAGCTAGACAAATTCACAAGGGTACAATCCCGTAACTGTACACATTAGTGAATGGGAATATTTTCTTGGTGAGATCTTGCCATGGCATTAGAAATCAGGAAAACATGGTTCCATAGCTTTCAGAACATGGAGAATTCTATTCTAAGGACACTTTGAGATGTGCCAACCTTCCTATTCAAGAGTGACACTGGCACATTCCCTAACTCCGCTGTCACTAGAACAGACACTGGGAGATGCTTTTCCACTATTCGACATCTATTAGCTCTAAGCCAGTGATTCTCAAGTACTGCCCTGGATAGACTGGCAACATCAGCAGCACCTGGGAATTTGTTAGAAATGAAAATTCTTAGGCCCCACTCCAGATCTAAAGAATCAGAATCTCTGGGGAAGAGGTCTGGCAATCAAGGTTTTAAAAAGCCCTCCAGGAGACTCAGCTACATTCTCAAGCTTGAGAGCCCTACTCTAAGTCATGCAATTTATCTGGTCCCCCTGGTGGCTAATGGCCTACAGTAGAGGCCTTCACTGTCCTTTGGGGTAGAAAGAGTCAGGGCTTAATAGTCAGAAGAACTGGGGTCAAATACCACTTCTGCCTTTTACTGTGGGGAAACTTTAAGTTACTTAAATACTCTGACCCTCCAATTTCCTCATCTGTAAAAATGTGAAGATTTAAAGAAACAGAAGTAGATGAGAAAGTGCTTAGCACACAAAAGGCCCTCAGTAAATGTTAGCATTCTTTCATTTCACTCCCTTTGTTATTCATTCCTGAATAAGACGCGATGGGTGAAGAAAAAACATCCCAGAGAGATAGTTTTCTTTCTTCAGAATAGAATAGAGCTTGGGGTTTTATCTCAGAGAAAACAGTGATCATTTTCATCATTCTCTCTCCTCCCTCCTCTCCTCTCTTCTCTCTCCTTCTGTAAGGAAAGCTGGTACTCTGGTCTAAGTGTAGCTACAGGGGGGAAAACACACTAAAGTCCTTCAAAGAGAACTCAGGCTATTTCATTGAATTCCTGTACCTTAATATACAGTTAAAAAGTAAGTCCTTGGCGGGGCATCTGGGTGGCTCAGTCAGTTAAGCACCCGACTTTGGCTCAGGTCATGATCTCACGGTTTGTGAGTTTGAGCCCTGCGTCCGGCTCTGTGCTACAGCTCCGAGCTTGTAGCCTGCTTCGGAATCTGTGTCTCCCTCTCTCTCTGCCCCTCCCCCACTCATGCTCTGTCTCTCTCTATGTCTCTCTCTCTCTCAAAAATAAA
This sequence comes from Panthera uncia, assembly GCF_023721935.1. Taxonomy (NCBI): domain Eukaryota; kingdom Metazoa; phylum Chordata; class Mammalia; order Carnivora; family Felidae; genus Panthera; species Panthera uncia. Next base: position 36,248,630 of record NC_064809.1, read on the forward strand.
TAAACATTTAAAAAAAAAAAAAAAGTAAGTCCTCGGGGCACCTAGGTGGCTCTGTCAGTTGAGCATCCTACTCTTGATTTCGGTTCAGGTCATGATCCCAAGGTTGTGAGATCAAGCCCTGCTGTCAGACTCCAGGCTGAGCATGGAGCTTGCTTAAGATTCTCTCTCTCTCTCTCTCTCTCTCTCTCTCTCTCTCTCCCTCTCTCTCTCCCTCTGCCCCTCTCCCCCGAGTGCTCTCTCTCTAAAATTAAAAACAAAAAATTAAAAATAAAGTAAGTCTTCTGGACCCATTACATACTTCCTATTTCCCTTCTATCTTCTACCTCTACCCAGTGACTTTTTGTTCTACTCTTCTTTTAGCCTAAGACACTAAGGTTTCCTTTCAGTTGACTTGCTAGGATCCCTTAAGGACTTTCTTTGAAAAATGCATGAGTATGAGCTCCTGCCAACCACCCCGCCACCGACTTCCCCCCAGATATAGCTACTCATGTTTCAACTTGCTGCCTCTCATCTTGAGTCATGCAGTCATTAAAATCAAAACAGAGCCCAGCAAACTGTTGTGTTCGGAGATTGTAATTCTGCATATTGGAAGAATTTTTTCTTTGAAATTGCCTATTTTGTTTCCTCTCTAGAATTGGAATTCATCTTCTTTAGCTGCCATCAGTGACATTATCTTCCTGTATTTAAGGTCTGTTGGAGTCATCTTGTAGACCTGCTGTTGTTGCCAATGCATAAAATAGTTTGTCCCAATCTTGATTTCTTTCCCCTAAACGTTGCCAATGTTCTATAGGATTAATCAATATTTACAATGAGGAAGAGAGGGTACCAATCTTGGAATTTTAATGGGAAAAACCAAGGAGAATTTAATGGTAAAAACCAATTGCCCTGTTGAGTCAGGGAAATTCCTTAATACGGGTTTCAAGATACCTCACCAGCCTTCCTCTCTCCAACCCACCTCAATTTTTTTGATACTCCACTCAGACTCTGCTTCAGCTAGACAAACCTAATCACCAATTTCTTCCCTGTGTAATTTTCTTCTCTGAAAAACAGAACTGGAGGAAGCTGAGACCCAGAAAAGAGAAATGATTTATCCAGATCACATTTTGGTCCAGGGCTCTTTCTCCAGCATTACATTTCCCATTCCTACTCATTAGCCATTATCTTAGGCCTTGCTTATTACCCCAAACCTTGCTTTTTCCTTTCTACCAAAACTTGTGTTCAAACTTTTCAAATACCTCTGAAAATTTATCTTCTCTAAGAAACTAGACCTTTCCGGTCTTCATCTGGGTCTAATCACCCCATTTACTCCAAGATCTTTTTTCTCCTCCAGCTATAGAATTATAGACTGTACGGCCATAGAAATTTCTGACTTAGAGGACCATCCCAATTTTTATAGATAAGGACCCAAATTAGCTAAGTCATTAGTTTGAGATTACAAAGCTAGTTAAAAAACAAAGCCAAGTCTTTGAGTCCTTAATTCAAAATTCTTTTTTACTACACAGTAATATCTATTTGCTTCTTTTGTCTATCCATATTCTCATGTTTTCTCATGACATTCATGCTTCTAATGTCTTTTGTCACCATTACTATCATCATAATCATAATCAACCTCATCGCTCAGCATTTCCTCAGAACTCTTCGCACAGTGCTAGTGGGTGTTCTATACTCATTACTGATGGCCCAGCTCCTTACCTCTTTTCCTTTATATCTCAGATGATTACAGTTTTATCACCCTGTGAGTGTCCATCACCTTCAAGCCTCAAGGAAACCAGAGTTGGTACCATGAAAGAAACATTGCTACTGATGCAGGAAATCCACTCATTTATTGGAAACACCAAATATCAAAATAGAACTTGCTGAACTGAAAGAGCAGCAAAGATGGGGACCACAGGAAACATAATTTCATGGAAGTTGACCCAAGTCTTGTCTATTAGAATTCACAGGACCCAATACCAACTAGTGTGGAGATGCTGGATTTCAGAAGAGTCTGTTATACCTTGGCTATAATACAATGGACAGCAATGAATTCCTGACTCAAGCTGAGCCAAACTGATTCTCTTGTGGCAATCTAGAATTAAGGCCTAAAAACACTGGTACTTGTCCTTTGGGAGCCAGAATTGTGAAGTGATGGAAAGCTAGAGCCCAGATGGTCATGTCTGATGATGCTATGAAAGAGAGAAGATGAAGCAGATTCTCAGAGAAGCAAAGATGAGACACTCAAAGAAACAGACATCAGTCTTGGGTCCTGATCTGTACTTCTGGTTCCACTTTGTGGTCTATAAGAAACCCAGTAAATCTACCAAACTCCCTCTGCTTATACTTCTTCCTCTTTTTCCTGTTGGCCTGAACTAGTTGAGTGGGTTTCTTTTGCAACCAAGAAGTCTTAACTAAGGCTTCTTCACAGAGGCAACAGCACATAGTTGGGAGGTCTGCCAGGCACCTGCACATAGTTGGGAGGTCAGGGAGAGGGTTGCCAAAGATTCGAAGGCATTGTTTCCTTCTCTGTAGGAGGCAGTACTTGTCAGTGTGTGATTTTCTGTGATTCAGATCTCACAATCATAGATATTTTCCTCGGCCCCACCCCCACCCCCATCCAGGTAAACACAGTAACCGCTGCCACCCTTCAGCATTCACAGAACTTCATTTCCTCCCACTTCCTTCTAAAGAACCTAGGGGACACTTTTTTGGGGTGGAGACAGAAACAATCTCCAATCCTCGTTACAGTGAATCCAACTGGCCTTTGGCTTTTTGCCTCTAATCTCTCTGTTGGGAGTGGAAGGGTATATTGCAGAGATTCTCCAACTTCAGTCAGTAGAACAACTACCTTTATGATTTTTGATGTTTCCACATACCACCTATAATTTTCTTAATATTTAAAAAAATATACTTTTTAAATTTTTTGTTTATCCTCACCTATAATATTCATTAATGATACCATGGGTTTGCTATGCATATTATATTTTTCTAATATACATCAAGATGCAAAATTATTACAATAAAAAATATTTTTTAGCACCTAAGATCATCCCATGTGAACCACTTTAGGAAACATTAGTGTAGCATGAGCTCTGGAGTTAGGCCCCGTTCAGGTCTTAGCTCTGTCACTTAATACCTGTATGACCTTGGGCAAGTCACTAAACTTTCTGTCTAAACTTCAATTTTGTCATAATGAACATGTTTTTATCAGGATTTTGGTAAACATTAAATGGGGTTAGTTTAGGGGTGCTTGGGTGGCTCAGTTGGTTAAGTGGCCCGGCCGACTCATGATTTCAGCTCAGGTCATGATCTCACGGGTCATGAGTTTGAGCCTCACATCTGGCTCTGTGCTCACAGGGCAAAGCCTGCTTCAGATCCTGTCTCCTTCTGTCTGCCCTTCCTCCACTCACTCACTCTCTCTCTCTCAAAAATAAAGAAATGCTAAAAAAAGTTCTTTTTAAATAAATGGGATTAGTTTAAATATAATTGGTTTCAACTACTTACCTCGTGCATGGTAAGTACTCAATAGATGTTAACTATTATTATTGCTGCTGCTGCACCCTCTAATTCTTCACTTTGTCTGCCCTCTTTATTTCTGCCTTCTTCTCTTCTCAGTATATGTTTGAAACAGGCACCACCATGAAATGGGTTTGCTTACTGAAATGTATGGAGTTTATACAAATCCCTTCAGAGACCTGGCTAGGAAGCTAAGTGTGGATGGAGCATCTCTAGGTCCAGATTTGTATCTAATGATGTGACTTATTATCCTATTGTGCTGATGTGGCTGAGATAATGACACTGTTTCCGTGGAACCTGGTTTCCAGGGTGTTCAAAGCCCTCTTGGACATTGTCTAACTTTTCCCTATTAAATGTGGACAAGTGGTATCTTCCTCAGTTTTCAGGTGGAGGAATCAAGACCCTAACAGGTCTGACCCCGTACTCAGTAACACTGTGACAGAACCACACAAGTGAGTCCAAGATTCCTGATTCAGAGGCCAAGATCGTGCCTTAATTCACATTCCTCATGCTGACGTGGACGACATTAAAAGAGGTGAGTGGACAAAGTGTTCCATGCTCAAATAAGATTTGTACAAAGCATCCAGTGTTTAACAAAGTTAAAGCAGGTTTCTTTTCTGCAGAGCTTCTCAACCTTCACTGCCTTAATGTGCATTATGATTCTCCAGCAGAGATACAGAGAATATTCACATCGCCAGATTGACCACTAAGTATACCTACTTAGCAATTTTTTTTTTTTTTTTTTGAGAAAAAGAGAGACAGAGTGCAAGCATGGGAGGGGCAGAGAGAGGGAGACACAGAATCCGAAGCAGGTGCCAGGCTCCGAGCTGTCAGCACAGAGCCTGACACGGGGCTCAAACCCACGAACCATGACATCATGACCTGAGGTGAAGTGGGATGCTTAAGTTGGACCCTTAACCAGCTCAGCCACCCAGATGCCCCCCTACTTAGCAATTCTGAAGATAGATTTCCTCAGAGTACTAGTTTGGGAACAGGCCTTAATTGATCATGTTGGCATGAATTCTACTCCTCTCATTCCTTTCCATTATAAAATCAAGCTGCTCTTAGAATGCTGAAAAATAATCACGTCTTAAATTATTTTGCCCCCACATCACCCTTGTCCCACCCTGGAGACTAAGATTTCATTCCTGTATCACAAGCCATTACATGCCTGAGGAACTGATTTCCTCCACAGTGTGTCTTTGATCACATGCTTCCTAATGTGTGATATTTTAACTCTTTATTTGGTTCTTTGGTTTTTTAAAAAATTTGTATCATTTTTTTTATTTTGAAAACTTAATATAAGAAAGTAATTATTTCTCATTAAAAAAAAAATACTGAGACAAAGAGTTCGAATTATACAGAAATGAAACCAAATCCTACTGCAGCCAAGTCACAGAGCAAGGCGATGGCACCCCTGGAAATAGAATTGAAGTATCCTGTCTACTGGCATGAGGCTATTTTTTCACTACTTCTGTGATTCCTTTGCTTGCATTTACCAGTTAGGTGTATTGCTGAGCCCTTTGAATTATCTTGACTCTGTGTTTCCCATTTGGATGTTTAGTATAAAATACTGTGGGGGAAGGAAAGGAAGAGATAGTTGTAGAAACTGCTTTAGAAATATGAAGTACACCCCAAAATATACCTCCACAGAGAGAACTCCCTTATTATACCAGTGTGGGAGATCAGAACTAATCCCAGGTTAGAGACTCATCTTGATTATATTGGGCTTTTACTTAGCATCATAGTTGTGCTAAGGATTGATAAGCAGATTTCTCCTGCGATTGAGGTTCCTTTGCTGTAGGAGAAGTAAAGCACAGTCAATAGAGAGATTCATGCTTTATTCCTTTTTGTTTTCTGAGGAAGTTTGAGGTAGTTTAAACAAAGGATGTCCACACAATAAAGTTAGTATCATGATTGTTTAAAGTAAGAGGAAGCAAATCAGGAAGGCTACCATACATAGTGAGGACATGTTTGCCTCTGAGCTTCCTGGTAACCATAAAGAAAAGGGAAACAAGTTAAAAAGAAAGGTGGATGCCTACCAATTATCCACAATAGAAAAAGATTTTCCTGGAACTCAATTTTAAAAAATTTGTTTTTCTCACATAGGGGCTGTTGTGTAATGTAATGAACAATGTCCCAGATAGTAGCTTTATAACAAATGCAGAAAATCTTCATAGGACTATTTCCTGTAACAAGCTTGGATTGGATTCAAGATTATTATAGCAAGACCTAATGGCTATGGCATTAGATTGGTCTTTTTTTATTATTTCAAGTTTTTATTCAAATTCCAGTTACTTAATATACAGTGTAATATTAGTTTCAGGTATAGGATTTAGTGATTCAACACTTACATACAACACCCAGTGCTCATCACAGTGCCCTTCTTAATTCCCATCACTCGCTTAACCAATACCCCCATCCACCTCCGCTCTGGTAACCATCAGTTTGTTCTCTGTAGTTAAGAGTCTGTTTTCTCATTTGCCTCTCTTCCTCCTGCCCCATATTCATCTGCTTTGTTTCTTAAATTCCACATATGAGTGACATCATATGGTATTTGTCTTTCTCTGACTTATCTTGCTTAGCATAATGCATTATAGCTCCATCTATGTCATTGAAAATAGCAAGATTTCATTTCTTTTTTATGGCTGAGTAATATTCCATTGTGTATATATACCACATATATCCATTCATCAGTCAATGAACACTTGGGCTCCTTCCATAACTTGGTTATTATTGATAATGCTGTGGAGAGCAAGATACTTATTATTTCTAGGCCTCAGTTTCTCCTCCTATAAAAGGAAGAGATTGCCTTTTGGATCAGAGAAGAGGTAGGGAAGCATTATCAAATTCATCTGGGGAGTTTACCAAAATACACATTCCTGCTACATTATCCCTACCCACAGCATGTCAAATGTTTTGTGAAAAATCATTCCAGATGACTTTTCTTTTAAATACCAAAAAATAATGAGAGTAACATTAACACTCAAACTCTCCACTCAAAATTAATAACTATTAACAGTTATATGTTCTTTAGACCTTAAAAGTAAAAAGAAGAGGGGTGCCTGGATGGCTCAGTTGGTAAAGCGTCCGACTTCAGCCCAGGTCATGATCTCACAGTTTGTGAGTTCAAGCCCCATGTCGGGCTCTGTGCTGGCAGCTCAGAGCCTGGAGCCTGCTTCGGATTCTGTGTCTCCCTCTCTCTCTCTCTGCCCTTCCCCTGTTCGCACTCTGTCTTTCTCTGCCTCTCAAAAATCAATCACTGCTAAAAAAAATTTTTTTTAAGTAAAAAGAAGGAATAAAACATTACAGATAAAGATGAAGTCCCTGTACCAGTCAGGGTGGGCTAAACTATACACAGTAACATACAATCCCACACTTTCAGTGGGTGAAAACAACCAACCTCTATTTCTCAATCATGCCTCATGTTCACTGTGGGTTGTTTGGGAACCCTTACGCATTGTCCTCACTCCAGGACCCAGGCTGATGAAGTAGCCTGAAACAACGAAATCTGAAACGTCGCTGATCACTATAGCAAAAGGAAAAAGAACAAAGCAAATTCTACATTTGGTTCTTAAATCTTCCACCTACAAGTAACACTGTATTCACAATCTATTATAGGCTATACCTAACTTCAAAGCATGTAAGGAAGTACATCCTACCACGTGCATAGTAGGAAAGCCAGAACATTCATGAATAGACACAATGACTATTGTAGTCCCCTATGCTTCTCTCCCCAGCCTTATTTCCTCTCTACTTAGAAGTGGCCACTATCAGGAATTTGGTACATACCTAGAGCCTACTTTGTATTTTTGCTACAAAATAAGCACTTATAAATAATATATATTATATATAGTATTTGTTTATTTTATAAAATATTTGTTAATGAAATTATACCTTTATAATATACATTTTTTAGAGATAGAGAGAGAGAGAGAGGAGAAAGAGTGTGAGTGGGGGAGAGGGGCAGAGGGAAGGAGAGAGAATCTTAAGGAAGCTCCATGCTGAGTGTGGAGCCAGATGTAGGGCTCAATGTGAGGCTTGATCCCACAACCCTGGGATCATGACCTGAGCCAAAATCATGAGTCAGACACTCAACCAACTCAGCCACCCAGGTGCCCCTATAATGTCCTACAATTTTCTTAAATTTTTGTTTCCAAGATTTATCTATGCGAACTATATACACCTGGTTCATTTATCTGAACTGCTGCATAGAGCTCCATACTGTTAAGTATGCTGTTATTTATTTACCATCCCTTTACACATGAACAAGCCATTTCCAATCTTTCATTATTACTGGTAGTGTGGTACTATAAATATGTCTGAGAGATTCCCTGGCAATCTTTCTCAGTTGGATTTAACAAGGCAACTTCCGATGTCATAATGCAACCACTGCATGTAACTATTTACTTCTCTCCTTGCATCCCGAATGATACTACCTACTGTTCTTGGGAGAGTTGATAAAATTGTTACTCAAGTAATTATCTGTGTTCTGTGGTTCAGATGAAGGCTCTCGTTTAAGAAAGGATGGTTGGAGTGTAACCTAGAAGTAGAACGCAAGGTTTTAAAATGTCCACATTTTCAACTTTTCAACTTTTCTAGATATTGCCAGATTATTTTCCAAAACATACCTTGTAATTTCCATCAGGTGTGTATGAGAGTTCTCTTTTTCCTACATCTTTTACTAGCACTTGCTATTGTCAAACATTTTACTTTTGGCCAATCCAGTGTGTGTGAAATAGTATCTCATTTTTGTTTTCAGTTGGATGGTCCTGATTATCATGAAGTGGACTGTTTTTTCCATAGATAGCAACTGACTTTCTTTTTTCTATGCGTCATCTGTTGAAATTCTTTGCCCATTTACTTTCTGGGTTGTTTGCGTTCGTCCTGTTGATTTATAGTAGTTCTTTATACCTTTTGAATCTAATGATCTGTGTGTTACACATGTAGCCTATCCCCAGGCGATTCTGATATAACTTCCACCTACATATCCCCCTCCCCACCACTAAAGTCATTTCTGTCTCTAACATTTTACATATCCATGTCATGACTCAACACAAATATAAATATATATCCAAGCCCAGGAAATTTTAAACCAAGCTACAAAGAGTTCTACTAAATATATGGATGGATTTTATGTATTTATCCCTAAGTAACCTCCTCCCTGAACAAAGGACATAATTCTGAATTTGTCTAAATTGCAAAGAACTTTTGAAAGGTGAGATCTGGAAAGGCTGTATTTGGGTAAACACAGTTATTGTTATCCAAAGATCAGCCAGTCCAAATAGTTTCCTCATAGAGGCCTTCTTGGACCTAGTGGGCAACAGAACTGTTTAAAATAAGCAGGCCAGTTCTTTCAATGAAACTGATTTGAGGTTACTCTCTGACAGACTATGGCAGAGCAGTCAATGGTGCTCTGTGCTCATGAATTAGCAGCAGTGTCCTGAAAAGGGAACATTAGCTTAAAAGACATTCTAAGTGCAAAAAGAGTGTAGTATTTATACGAGTAAATGGAAAGTCAAAGATGTCCTAAAACATCATCATTATTAAAATAGCCTACATGCAGGAGTGTGTTAAGATCATGAAGTTATTGATGGTATTTCCTCCCTTGTCTCTAGTTTCTAAATACTCTACAATAAAATTATACTGTGTTAATAATTCAAAAATCATATTGAGAACCAAAACTGAAATGTAACCCACTGTGATTACAAGGATTCTCAGTTTCTCGAGTAGGCATTCACCTCAAATAGGGGGAGAAATCAAAGGCAGAAAAGTATAAGGGTCTTTCCTATTTGCAAGCTTTTCAGAGTAAATTTGAAAGTGCTAGAAAACTGCAGGCTTACCTAGGATGGGGGAGGAAGTGGCCAAATGTTTTGACTGAGAAATGTAGAGAAATAGTACTGGTGATGGAGTGGGGAATGGAATGGAGTGAGGAAGGAAAATGGTGGCTCAGCCAAGTTCAGGGGGGCGGCTGCACATGGTCTTCCTCTTAACCACAGTTCACCTGAAACAAAAAAGTGACATGTAGGAGGAAGTGTGGACGGTGATAGCCCTTACTCCTTCCCCAGTTCCTGATCCCAGGGACCACACACCTTTGAAGTTTTCATTGAGGAATCAAGGCCTCCAAAGAAATCTAATTTGCAGTGACCTAAAGTTGGCTCGGCTTAGAAATTCCTGGCTCTGAGAAAGACCTACCTATTAGGCCCTTTCCTCATTACACTGTTTGAAGTAGCTCTTGAGCTCCATGTTACAGATGTGGTGACTGAGGCTTAGTGAGATTAAGTAAATTTCCCAGAATATGGAGTGGTATATAAGTAAGGTTGTTAAGATTAAGTTCAGAACTGGCTCTTTTTACGTGTAGCTCAGTGATTGTCAAGGGGGAGAGGGTGAATACACACTCCCTATAGGGATATTTGAGTGTGTGTGTGTGTGTGTGTGTGTGTGAGGTTGTATGTGTCTAAGGGGAAGGCTGAAATTATATTCTATATAATAATATTTGTGCTTGGAAAACAAACTCTATTGTTTTCATTTGGCAAATTGTAGAAAGTAAAATTTGACAACAATCTTCTTGGCTGTTGGGGATATGCAAAGATATCTTCTTTAAAGTGGAGGACAGTCAGAGCAGAGAAAGTGAGGGGTTTATAGTCTATTTATCAGATGGAAGATATAAGTTAAGTATGGCCACATGTTCCTGCTTTGGCTCAGTAGTGCTTTATATTTAATATAATCTTGCAATGGAATTATTCTCAGCGCTTTGTCATCTAGAACTTCACTATTTCTCACAAATAACCACTATTTTTATTCTATATTTAATAACACAGTCTATGATTTGCATGTTTATGTCCCCCACCAAATTCATATGTTGAAACCCTAACCCCCAAAAGTGATGGTATTAGTAGATGGAGCCTTTGGGAGGTGATTGGTTCATGAGGACGGAGCCCTTATGAATGGCATTAGTGCTCTTATAAAAGCACAAAGGCCCCTAGCCCCTTCTGCCATGTGAGGATACAAAGAGAAGTCTGTGACCCAGAAGAAAGGCCATCACCCAACCCTGATGGCATCCTGATCTCAGACTTCCTGCCTCTAGAACTGTGAGCAATAAATTTCTGTTGTTCATAAGCTACCCAGTCTGTGGTTTTTTTCTTATAGCAGCCCAAATAGACTAACATGTAGGGAAAAAAGCACTCATGACATAAAATGGAAAATAATGCAGTATAAGATTTTATATATATTATAATCTCAATGTTATTAAGTTTCTTTTATGAATTTATAAGTTCGTATGAGAGCCATGCACTGTAGTTGGAGAAAGCATGGGCTTGTGATCAAAAAGACTAAGGTGTGGGTATGGTCTCTGCTACTTACTAGCTGTATAAACTCAGGAAGTTACTCAACTCTCTGATCCCCAGTTGTCTTACCTACAAAATGGAGGGGGTGGGGAAAGAATTACATTTATTTTAGGCAAGCTGAATTAAATTAGAAGTAATTCAAGTAAAATACCTGATAGAAAGCACTCAATAAATGACTTAATTACTATTTTGAGGAGGGAGTATAAAGAGCCAGCTTCATGGCTATATGACTATGTAGTCACACAGAGCCTTGGAAGGGCTCTGTACTTGGTTTAATGCTCTGCTGTTGCCACCTTAAAATTTGTAATAATTTTTGAACGAAGGGATCTACATTTTCATTTTGCAACGGGCCCTGCAAATTATGTAGCTGGTTCTGAGAAAACACACACACACACACACACACACATGCATGTGCTCACACACACACACACATACACACACACAAGGGATTGAAAATCAATCAGCAAAATGGTAACAAGTGTTTATCTTTGGGTGGTTTTACAGGTTCTTTTTATTTTATCCCTTATTCTTCTGTATATTCTACATGTTTCATAGTGAACATACATTATTTCTTCAATGAGAAAAAAATGAATACATGTTCCTTTATAAAAATTGTTCTCCCCATTTTACAGATGAGGGAAACCAAGCTTACAGATAGGAAATGAGTCACTGAAGATCACAAAACAGTCGATGTCGCATTATGACAAGTGCCCAGGAAATTGCACTTCCAGTTGTGCGCCCCACTGACTTGAGTCTGAGTTACCCACTGTTTTTCTAACAAGAATCTCTTCGGGCATCTGACTTGGTTTGGGGAACCCAGCACTAAACTATGCAGAAAGGGCCCCCTCAGAAGCCTGGGGTCATGCACTCTGTGCTCACCTGCATGGGCTGACAGCTATGGGAGGTTCAGAAGTACAAGCCATCATCCGTGTTCTCAAAGGGCTTGCAGACTAGTTGTATATGAAATAGTGATACCAATACTGTTGTGCAGACTCCAAATGTAAGCAGTGGGAGGGGGTAGGAACTGGTTGTCAGAGGAGCTACTGAGAGCATTTAGCCCCAGATCTTTTCAGTAAGGCTGTTTGTGTACAAAGAAACAATGAGGGATGCTGGAGTTCTGCTCCTTTTAATTGACCCTGTTACCCTCTGTGGAGGCGTCCAAAGGTAAGCAGTGTGAAGAAAAGGACTTAAATGCACAGGATAATTCAGTTTGCATATTTCAGAGTTCACAGTATTAAAGGTCTCTTTGACAAACACCCACTGAAAAGGTTTCTTTATATCATATTCACAGTAGCTCAAGCGACAGCTTGCCTTGCACTTTGATTTTTCCCTTCTGCACTTTCTCTTCCTCTATTGTTTCTCCAAATCAGAACCTTTTTGTTCTGTGGCCCACCTTGAGACTTCTGTGAATATCCATGCATTTAATCCCTGTTTCACCTAACCCTTCCTCCTCTAAGAACCATACTTATAATTTGAGTTCCTCTCAGTGGCACAGAAAATCTTCACAGATGAATACCTTTTACCAACCTCTAGAACTTATCTCTGGCAGAATTATGAAGGCCCAGACTAGAGTCTCTGAGCTGAAAGCACAAGAGAAAGACTTAAAAAGTTTATACATCCAGGCTTTTAATGATATTCAAATGAAATTTAATATTATCTCCATTTTCAAAAGATTTTTATTTTTAAGTAATCTCTACATCCAACATAGGGCTCGAGCTCACAACTCCAAGACGAACAGTTACATGCTCTACTGACAGAGCCAGCCAGGCACTCCAATATTAGTTTCATTTAATGAAATCTTCTCACTCTGCCAGGCAGGCAATTTGCTTTACATCTGTAATCTGGTTTAGTTTAATCCTTATAATGATCTTTATAAATTAGATACTATGATCCCCATTTTTACAGGGGAAAAGGAGGCCAAGTGACTTGCTCAAAAACACAGCTCATCAAAACCCATAGAATGTACAACACCAAGGGTGAATTCTAATGTATACTACAGAGTTTGGCTGATCATGATGTATCAATGTGGATTCATTGACTGTAACAAATGTATCATTCTGGGGCTTCAAGTTGATAGTGGGGGAAGCTGTGCATGTGTAGGGCCTGGGGTATATGGGAACTCTCTGTATAGTGTGCTCAATTTTGCTATGAACCTAAAACTCCTCCATGAAATAAAGTCTGTATTTTAAAACATACACAACTAGTATAGCAGGGCTGCGGTGAAATCCAGGTCTCTCTACTTGGGTGATGGTGAGTTACTGTCATCAACGACCTATTCGGCTCTATTGCACTGGCAGCAATAAAGATAAGGTGTGAGGGGCACCTGGGTGGCTCAAGTCCGTTAAGCGTCAGATTTCAGCTTAAGTTACCATCTCATGAGTTCAAGCCCCACATCAGGCTTGCTGCTCTCAGTGCAGAGCCTGCTTCAGATCCTCTGTCCCCTTCTCTCTCTGCCCCTCCCCCACTTGCGCTCTCCTTCTCCCTCTCTCTCTCTCTCAAAAATAAACATTAAAAATGTATTTCAAAAATAAATAAAAGCGTGTGTGTGTGTGACATCTATTGTAGATTGCACTGATGTGTCTGTGTGTGTGGCAGGGGTTGCGGTGTATGTTAAGAAGTAGCATGAGGAGGAAAAAGAAAGAATTGGAAAGAAGAAATCTTGATTTGAGTCTTAGCTCCATCACCTGCATGATCTTGGGCAAGTCACTTTGGTTTTGGTTTCCTCAACTGTAAATTGCAACTGGGTCATTGTGAGGGTTAAATGAAATAAAATATGTACAGAGTACTTTGAAATTATAAGCAACTATTCCCATATTAGTTGTCACACACACATGCACATACTCACACGTACCCACTGTTGTGATTAAAGGGGTGACCAGGAAACTCAGTTTCTATTTCTCTAGTTTCACCTAAGCTGCTTCTGTCATCTGTAAGCTGAAGTGGTTTGACTGATACCATCTCAGAGGGTTTGTTCCCTCTCTGAGCTCTGATTTTCACACTACTCAGAACCCACCACTGTGCTGTCAGAGCCTCCTGCCCCCACCCCCTCTCCTAGTCTTAAAAGAGATGTGTGTTGTCCTCATGCCCCGTCCCCTATGGCACCTTCCAGCTTTCATCCTCCCCACCCACCCTAACCCCAAAGTCCTTCATGCCGTTTGGGAAATGGTGCAGCAGTGACTCTCAGACGTCACTGAGGAAGCTTTGTCCACTGAAAAGGCCCTGTGGCCAGCATCCCATCTGCCAGTGGGATAAGTGGCTGTGATTTTGACTGTGTTTTTTTAAATCTTTGACCTCCTATTCTTTTATTTTTTTTAACATGTCATTTCAAGACTTGAAAATCTCCACACAATTTCGTGTGGCTTGTGATCACCTAGCCCTAACACACCCAAACGCCTTTAGAGGCTTATAAACTATGCCACACGCCCCAGAATACTGGTGGTTCCCAAGAGGTCCCTTAAGGGATAACTTAAGGAACAGCAGGTGGGACAGAAGTGGATAGGACTCCAGGATCCAAGCAGCTTCACTTTAACCTGCTTTATATTAACTTCTGCATAAGAGTTTATTTTAAAAAGGGGTTCTTTTGCTTTAAAAAGTTTGAAAACCACTGATGTCTGTCTCCTACTACTAAGAAGAGATCAGCTGGTACCCTCCCTCAAGCCACCGAGAGAGTGCCAGGCACCTTTTAACTTCATCGCAGAGGTGAGAGGTGGCAAGTGTTCAGATCAACATGAAGAGGCTCTGTTATTAATCATTCATTGGACAGTGAGTCACAGTTAAAATCCCCCTACCCTGAATGCAAAAGAACGAAGGGGAATTTTACTCACCACAACCAAGAGCATCCCCAGGCCTCATGGGGGCATTCCCACGAGAGCTATGTGCCCCGAGTTCCTATTTATGTCAAATTAGGCTTTTACCTAATGAACAGCTAGCAAGAGATGAGTGGCCAGAATAGGAATGTTAAAATATGATGGCCATTGCTAAGCAATGTTCTAAATGTACTGAATTTTGGTCTAGAGCTCCATTGTCCAATACGGTAGCTGCTAGCTATTTAAATGTAAATCTACTAAAATCAAATGAAAATTAAAATTTATTTATTTTTAAGTTTATTTATTTTGAGAGAAACAGAGTCAGCACGAGTGGGGGAGGGACAGTGAGAGAGAGAGAGAGAGAGCGCGAGAATCCCAAGCAGTCTCTGCACTGCCAGCACAGAGCCCAATGCGGGGCTCGAACCCATGAAACCACGACATCATGACCTGAGCTGAAACCGAGTCGGACGCTTAACCAACTGAGCCACCCCAGGCACCCCTAAATGAAAGTTAAAATTTAGATCTTTAGTCACACTACCACATTTTATGTGCTACAGACCTACAAACGGTTAAGCACTGCTATGCTGAACAGTGAAAATGAAAATGTTCTTTAACACTTCCATCATTGCAGAGAGTTCTAGTAGACAAGGCTAAAGTCACCTGATCTAATTCTTAATTACCATTTGGCCAACTTGGGCCCCTCCATAGACGCTCCAAAAGTTTCCCTTTCCATCCATCCTGGCCCTAGGATTCCTGGAGCAGTGAGTCTAGAAGTGTGTAAATGGATGTGTAAATGAGCATAAATGAGTTGGTAAGCCTGTTCTGAAGTGTGCCTTTATTCTCACTTGTGTATCCTGTTTGTTTTGTGTCTGCCCTTCCCCGTCTCACAAGCAGAGGTAACACATAGGGATGATTTTTCCTAAAAATTTTCTAATTACATAAATACTCCATCAGGGATCCTTAGCTTTTACATACTAAAATTCAGACCTGATTCTGAGATGTTATTCTGTTATACACATGAAGTATTTAATATAAACACACATTACCAAACAGACTTTAAGAGCTGAAGTCATCTTAGGAATCTTCTTTTATGACGCTTCACTTTTCACAAAGGAGAATATAAGACCCAGAGAAGTTAAGTGACTTGCCTAAGAACACACAGTGACTCAGCACACACAGAGAAACCTAGGTCACCTGGTTTACACTCTAGGCTTTTCCTTACGATTAACCATTAAGGGATCTTCTTAGGCTGGCACAACTCTTTGTTTCTCCTACCTAGCAAGACATCCCTAGGATCTCATTGTCAGCCACCCATTCCATGTGTACTTTCTGAGTCGCTCTGAGTGTTTATGTATCTATAAGTTCAAGCATATTCTAAAAAATCTACTTCCCAAGAGGCAATTTCCCTAAAAATGCCCCTTGGGCTTCACACTGCAAAAGTCACCCTAGAGGTAAAGAGAAATAGAAACCTTTCCCATCTAGATTGGATAGCCTCCATGTAGGTATAGTTTCAGTATCACAGCCAAATGTCAGAGCACACTTCACTAAAGCTTAACTTTCCATCCCTGTGTCTCGCAAGGGCACGTGTTTTGTGATTTTATATCCCCATAGAGTTTAACATATTATTCTTACAGCATCAGTCTAGCTGTTACCTCTCAAGTGGGAATTATGTTTAAAAGATGTGGTCTGGAAGACTGGACATGGTTGTGGTAATTAGAACACCAGATTCTCTTTCTATTTATATTCTAGAACAGAAGTCAGCAGACTATGACCTGTGGGGCCAAATCTGCTCCACTATCTGTTTTTGTAAGTAAAGTTTTATTGGAACACAGCCATACTCATTTGTTTATAGACAGTGTCTATGGCTGCTTTCATGCTACAATACCAGAGTTGAGTAATTGCAACAGAAACCATTTGGTCTCCAAGGCTAAAATATATTTGCTCTCTGGCCCTTTACAGAAAAAGTTTACTCACCCCTGGTCCAGAGTCACAGTAGATAAACCACTTTCCAAATCCAAATATACTTCCAAATGATGCTTATGAGGTTGTCCAAATTTGGAAAGGTCTTACCAAACCAAAAGCGTTATTATAGCTAACTATAGCTGTTTCCTTTTAAAATCAATAGGAAATTAGGGGGTGGGGAGTAGGAATATATTCAGGTGCTTTTCTGTTTGGCATTTTCTCATTCTGATTATTTTCTCTATTTAGCCAGATGTATCCATATTATGTAAAGGACGATTAGAATCGTCACACAGGAATGCAAAGAGAAATAGTTGATATTTTGATTTTGACATCCAAAATAAGGTTTTCCAGCAAGATGATCATTTTGTTGTGTTTTGTTGAGAATGAGAATTTTGTTGGGTTTTGCTGAGAATGGGAATTTTCTCACTTTCTTTATTTCCTCTTAGAATTATTATCATTGAGTTCCACATAAGGCACATCCCAACCAAACAGAAAGAGAAAGAGGACAAAGCCAACCTTTTTGGATCCTAGATTATGGGAATTGTGGGAAGAACTGAAGCAGAGAAAGAGAAAGCAGGTATTCGGACATATTTCAATTTCTCTTCCCTGAGCCAAAATCACAGATAAAAACACAGACCCGGACGCTAATTAGGATTTGAGTCTCGGGTTTGAATCTTGGTTCAACCTTAGGCAAATTCTTTGTGCTTCTGTTTCCTCACCTGTGACACACGGATAATGTGTTACAATTCAACCTTGCGGAATTGTTATTGGAAGTAAGTGAGGGTGTGTTAAAGTGCTCGGAATAGCAGTGGTCACATTGTGTACTTAAGGGGGATGGGAGTGATGGATATCACAGCAGATCTTTGAAGGAATGCTGAGGAGTTGGCTCCATCTCTCACTCCTGGTTTGGAGTCTAGAAAGAGATTACCTTAAAAGCTATTCCAGCACCAGCTGGAGCAGCCACATCAAAACAAAGTCTTTACCAGAAGGGGGCTGAGCTTGCCTCTCTCCAGTGACAGACAGCAGCTCTCAGTTCCCATGTACCCAAGGGAGAAGTGGAGTGGTAGCCAAGTGTCTGGTAGGAGGAGCGTTTGGAGATCATCTTGGAGGGGTGAACCACTGAGCTGGTACCACTGGGATGGGAGCACATGTGAGTCATAGCAGGTCTCAGGATGGTCCACGTCACCACGAGAGCTGAGAGAGGGCAAAGTCAACAAGGGAGCCCACTGGGTCTTTAAGAGCAGAGAGAGGATGGACCATGAGTTATCCTCGTCACAGACATTAGCCACCAACACCAGCAGGAGGCCCAGAAATAGGCCGTCTCTCTTCTGTAGTCACCGACTCAGAGGGCAGCCCAGCCCCACCATAGCAGAAAGTAGCAGAGGCTCCAGGGTACATCGAAGAACCATCACTCTTCTACTTCCAAGTATTTATAAACTGTGCCCCAGGGCGCCTGGATGGCTCAGTTGTGAGTGTCTGACTTCGGCTCAGGTCATTCAGGTCATGATCTCGCAGTTTGTGAGTTCGAGCCCCACATTGGGCTCACTGCTATCAGCGCAGAGCCCACTTGGGACCCTCTGTCTCCCTCTCTCTCTTCCCCTCCCCTGCTTGCACTCTCTCAGAAATAAATAAGGCATCTTATAAAATTAAATAAATAAATAAATAAATAATAAACCATGCCCCTCTCCCACGCACCTAGATGTCATCTCTGGGGGACAGGGGTGGAAATTGGAAAGGCTAAACATTCTATCTAAACTGGAACATTTACCATTTAAATTAAATCCCACTGCATTTATCAGATTAGATGGATATATGATCCTCATCCCATTGACCACTCACCTCATGTCTAGCAGGATGGGGACTTATAAAGACATTATATCATTAATAGAAATAAAGAGGGGCGCCTGGGTGGCTCAGTCGGTTGAGCGTCCGACTTCAGCTCAGGTCATGATGTCACAGTCTGTGAGTTCGAGCCCCGCGTCGGGCTCTGTGCTGACAGCAGCTCAGAGCCTGGAGCCTGCTTCGGACTCTGTCTCCCTCTCTTTCTGCCCCTCCCCCATTCATGCTCTGTCTCTGTCTCAAAAATAAATAAACATTTAAAAAAATAGAAATAAAGAATTGCCCCCTTCCACCCCTTTGGCAGCACATTTAAGTGTGGTGAGAGTAAATTTCTGACTCTGCTACTCTCCTCACTCCCTTTAAACTTGAACTGGATTACTCCAATTTAACACTGCCCCTACCATGCACACTCACAGACATACCCACACCCACACATACACAAGCTGGTGTCTAAAACTAGCTTCAGGAACAAACCAGAAGAGTTTTAGGCTCTAAGGTAAACAAGAGAAAGACAGCTTTTCCAAAAAAAGACTCACTCCTGGTAGCTTTATTTTAAAAGTAGGGAAAAAGCAACTACTTGCGTAAACAGAATTTGAAGGTATAACTTTTTCCTGCTCTCTTTCTGTCTAATCAAGGGAGAAAATGAGGACATCAAACAACCTGTCAATAAAAGTTTATTGTTAATCACTTCATAGAGTAAGGCTTATGCTTCGGGGCCTATTAAGTAAACTACATTTTTTTTTTTAAACTTTTAGCGCTACAGGGAACAAGAGAAAGAAGTCTCTAAGCCTCAGTCTTAGGAATATGCTAGAGTCCACCCACCCTTGATGACTGAGGACCCTATTCAGCTCCACCAATGTGAAGTCAGACAGCACGCTGAGGCTGTTTTTCCATTTCCTTGATAAATCCACAGGGTTTCTATGCCGGTAGAAAAGCTACTAACTCAAAGCAGGCTGAGTTTGACCTCAGATGGCCCCTCTGGTTCTGGAGGGGCACTGGCGCCATGAAAGAAAATGATGCTGTCACTACTAACTCAAAAGGCCACCTATCAATGTGTCACATGCCACCCCCTGGAGTGCACATGCGTGTGCACGCACACACGCACGCACGCAAGTGTATGCATGTGTACACTTCCCCCCGGGGCTGAGCCCAGGACAGGCATCCCACATCAGATGGATGAATAGCAGGTCTGTCCTGCCAGCTGTGTGCTCTCTCCCACCCAAAGAAAGCAGTAGAGACTCAGACAGCAAAGCCTGGAGTTGCCCACGCAGTCTGTTACCAGCACCAGAGTGTGTGAAGGCACTTGAGGGCAGCAAGATGGAATCAGAGAGAGAAATCATCGACCTCCAAGTAAGTTCTCTCCGGGAGAGAGGAAGGAGGGTGGAGATGGGGGGAGCAGAGGTAAAGCTGGGGGAAGGAAGGATTAATATTCTGGTCACTTGATATTCTCCCTCTCACCCCCCTTTCTCTCTTACCCCCTTCTCCAAATGTTCCCTAGGCTTTATCTCTTTTTTTTCTCTTTCTGTTTCCCTGTCTGGTTCTTCACTTGTTTTGAAATATGTGAGAAAGGGATTGTTTAAATCCCTCTTGGCCTCTGCTTCCTCTTGTCAGTCAAAGAACTAATTAGATTCGCGTTACCAGAAGATGATTTCACATTCTGCACAGCGCTTTCCTCCAAACCCCAGGACAGTAGAGACTTATTTGAGAGCTGCTGGCAGTTCTCTGGAGGCAAGGAAAGATATGGGTTTTAGAGTTAAGAAGAGAGGCAGCTGGCCAACTTTGCATTTTACAGGTTGGAAAAAACTGGAGCCACTCCGTGGCTTTCTCCACAAAGCTCTCCTGTGGAGGACAGAGTGTCTTATTCGGACAGGGCAAGAAAAGGAAGCCAGTAAAATCTGCTAGCAGGAGGCAGAGACTGGTGTCCCTCCCTACCTGGGACAGGCTTGGAGGGCATCAGAGGCTCTAATCCACCATTGCAGGGAAAGGGAATGGGATGTTCTGGTAAGAGGAGAGCCAGGTCGCTGGAACTGGCACTCTCCAACTTTATTGAATAAAGCCAGCCTTTCTGTAGGGATCACAGAGGTTGGATGATAAATTTTCCTAGAGCTGGACAATTACAGGGTGGAGAAGGACTTTTGAGACCAAGGATTTTTGATCATGGTATCTGTTCTTCAAGCAAATCTTCAACACCCCAGTGTATGCTTCAGATGAAAAAGGAGCTGCTATGTGGTTGGGCAGCATGATGGGGGCCTGGCAGAACTTCTGCCCTCTGTCCCTCCACCCCTGAGACACAACCAAAGAAGTTGTAGAATCACTTGGGGTAGTGTGTCAAAACCATTGGTCTACTAGAACTGCAAAATAGTGTCGTTTTCCTTGATTGTCATACAGCCCCAAACATGGTCCCAACTCAGGGCTTGATGGTCCTTCTGCCTGGAATATTCTTTCCCTGGGCTTGCTCCTTCTAGTACATTCAGATCTCAGCTCAAATGTTACTGACTCAGGGAGACCTTTGCCCTCTGTAGAGGAACCCTCCTTTCATTTTGTCTTCATCATTTGTTTTCTTTCTTCCATAGCACTGCTCACTATTTGAAGTTACATTGTTCATTTGATTACTTATCCAATCTAATCGATCTCATTAGAACATAAACTCCATTAGAGTCTGTTTCTTTCATTGCTCTATCCCTAGTGCCCAGGGCAGTGCTTGATAAACAGTAATTGCATGGAAAATAGTTGTAAGTGAATAACTTAAGGGAGCCATGAATTAAAGGGGATCACTAATAGGCAGAGGGTCACTCTACCAGACCATGGCAGAGTCAGGACTTCTGGACAACCCAGGTCTTCTGACCCTACAGTGTATTTTCTTTTTTCTTCCTCTAGTTCTTGCCTCCATTGGATATTTAGTAGCTAAGGAAATGGTACTGCTCATTTCCAGTCCCTGAAGAACAAGTTTCTTATGTGCTGATGAGTTAAATAATCCTGAGTTATAGGCTAAGGACATTACATTTGGAAGAAAGGTTCAGAAAGAAAGAGGTAGGCAGAACTATGGACTAAAGTGTTAGAGTACCCTTCTCTTCTTTATTAGAGTTATTTTCTCTCTCTCCCAATATAGTCTTTTATTCTGGCATCTTATTCACACTTTCCTTTGGTAGTTTATTTATTTGGTTGGCCAGAAGGTCATCCATTGAGTTTCTACATCTTCCTGTCTAGCCCTCTGGATCCAATGAGGAAATAGTCACTGTGGTCTTCTGAGAAGTCAAGTCTTGGTTCATGACAGGTGGAAATGTCTGTCCCCTAGTAGCATGATTTTACCCTCTCCTCACATGGTGTTGCCACATGAAATCCAGAGGAAAGACATATATAAAGACCCTAGAATATTATGTACTGAATATTAGTTCCTCTGTTTCTGAGAATGGTTTTCCAGGGGTGGTAAAGACATATTGACTATAGCTAAGACATTTCATCTCTTCATTTAACAAATATTTACTAATCAATAACTATATATTTCACTCTGTGCTTGCTAGGTATGGAAAAGTTTTCTTGTTTCATGAGGTTATTATAGTGTGTTGAATTCCTGCATAAGCTAAATAGTGTTATTCTGTTTTATAGCTCCAAGACTAATTCTTAAACTTGCAAATGTATTATTTACCCCCGGAAAGACAGCTAGATAGTATGTGTATGATGCACTGTGTTCTACCCTGAACACGTTAAAGCCCAAGTCCAAATAATAATGCCACAGTATTCAAACCAGGGCAACTCTCTTTACCATATAAATATTGATCTCCTCTTTATAATCCTGATCTTGGAGACTTCATTTGTGCTAAGTATATAAATTAATTCCTATTCATCACTATCCCATTACCAAAACAAACCAAAGGAAGAACAAATATTTATTGAGCTTCAACACTGTATGAAGCACCAAAAACAAAAACAAAAACAAAAACAGAAATATGATACCTGACCTTAGAAAGCTTAAGTGGAAGAAAAGCAGATGACTATAATATAAAGAAAATGTTCAATTAAAATAGTATGTCCCCAAAATGTGGTACAGTTACCACCAATGGTTAGTAAAGGGAATACCAATGGCTAACAGTTTTTTATTGTAATGGCTATCTTTATAGTTATAGTGTGTATTACAAAAAAAGGGTAACTAATCCATCAAATCTGTGATTTCTAAATTTTTATTGCTCAGGATGAGGCTAAAGTAAGTGGCATGATATGTTTTAAGTTCTTATTCAGACTTTATGAGTGTCATGGGCACACCCTGAATATTTTAATAATTGTACCTGTCTTCACTGTTCAGAAGTGTGGCTGGTCTGGATGAAATGAAACACAGGTGTGTGTGTGTCTGTGCATATTGCTTCTTTCTTGTCACTAAAAGATTGAGATAGCAAACAAGGTACAACTGAAATTTGGGAAACTCCAATCTAAAAAACATTAAGCCTCTATCATCAGTGTTGCAGGTGTGTCCCCAAGGTCAACACCTTGAGAGTGGGATGGCTGGTACTGGTGCCTCTCCTTCCACAACCTGAAGCTGTGGCCTCCAAGCTTCTGCCCTTCTCCCAGCCCTTAGTAGCAGCCCTGCCAGACAGCTAAGGTGACTCCTTTTCTAGGCGCTAGACTGGACTAATTTCCCATCTTTTACCCCCTCCTCTGAGATCTGGATGAATAAAGGGTGGAAGACAATCCCTTTTCTTCTCCTTCAACCAGTGTTGCAACCCCACCGCTGAGTATGGAGTTCAAGCCACTCTCCTTGCTCCTTCCTAAAATGGAGCTCTTCTTCTGCTTATAGATTCACCTAAGGAGATTCAGTCCTCTGGCCTCTTTCTTCCACCTGTGCGGGATGTTGAGGGAGATACAAAGATGGTCAAAGATGGTCTCTTCGTAAGGGAATGAAGACTGGTACACACTGAATGCAAATTCAGTGTAGCAAGGGTTAAGTACAACAAGGGATAGAATGCACTGGGAGTGGAGGTAAAAATTACTTATGAATAGAAGGGGGGACTATAGGTAAAGTATTCTGGAGTATTTTCAAATTGAAATTCCAGACAACAGTTTGGTAGTATATATCAAGAGACTTAAAAATGACCCAGTATGGGGCACCTGGCTGGCTCAGTGGGTGGAGTGTGTGGCTCTTGATTTCCGGGTTGTGAGTTCGAGCCCCACGTTGGGTGTAGAGATTACTTAAAAAAATAAAATCTTAAAAAAAAAAAAAATGACCCAGTAATCCCACTTCTAGAATCAGCCTAAGAAAATAATCAGATATGTAAGGATGTTCACTGAAATACTGTTTATAGCAAAAAGGAGTATCCAACAATGAAAGAATGGTTAAATAAATTTTGGTACATCTGTTAGTGGATATCATGAAATAATTTTTTTCAATGTTAGGGAAGAATATTTAAAGGAATACCAAAATGCTATCATATAAATCAAAAAAGTAGGATACAGAAGAGTATAAACATTTTATCCCAACTTCCTTTAAAAATCATATAGAGTAAATACGTGCAAGAAAACCATTCCCAAGAAATACATCAAAATGTTAATACCGGTTATTTATGGGTTATGAATGACTTACTTTCTTCTTTTACTTTATTTTTACTTTTTATTTCCTTTAAACATTTTTACCGACGCATATATTATATTTAGAATAGAAAAAAAAAACCCTGTAGTTTAAAAAAGAAAATTAGAGAAGCAGATGTGGCTATATGCAAATGAGTAGATCTGTGAATATGAACCACAGCAGATATATACACACATATATATTTATTCCCGACTCTGATTGCCATAGAAAATAAACAGCTGACTTATCTTTGTGTAAGTAGGCATCTCCTCTTAAGTGGCCGTTCCACTTTTTAAAAGTTCTACATAGTAGCAACTCTGGTTTTTTATATCTCAGTATGCTCCAAGAACAGACTTCAGGAATGTGAAATCCAAGGACACACCCACAGACCTCTGAGTTTCTACACAGCCCCTTTGGAGGAAAAACATCAGAGGCAAGTAGGAAGGGGTGAGGTGGTTGCATCCTGATTTAGTCAGATCTTGTACCTGACAACTTCAGTAACTTCTCCTCTATCACCTAAAGAAAAATATAAAATCATTTGTATTAAGTAGAGAGACAGATATATAGATGATAGCTAAAGAGACAGACAGACAGACGGTGGAAGGATTTGGGACAACTTGTTGGAGGAGGTAGTCATTGGGTAAACTTTGAAGGAGGAATAGGACTCTGACCAGTGGAGGATATTCTAGTGTGAACAGAAGCTGCAAGCAGGACATCACAGGGTGTATCCGGGGAAGGATGAGTAGTCCAATTTGTCTAGGCTATAAAGTGAATAGAAGAATAACAGTGGGGAATATGATTATAAAAGTGGGTTGGAACCAGATCATGATGGACAGTGAAGACCACGTTATTCCCCTCGAGGAGGAACTGACCAGTGACTCTAGTGATTGATGTTCTTTGCAGAAGCACCTGAGCTCTCAAGTGGATGTCCTGGAAAGGGGTGAGCAAGGAAAAGAAACGTGGCTGTGCCTCCCAAGACCTAAGGCCCCTCCCAGAGCTGAACTTCCAAATGGGACTTGGAGGGGCCTTTAGTCTAGCAGACCACAGGCCTTGTTTCATAGAAGAGAAAACGGAGTCACAGAGTTGTGTGATGTTTAAGTAGGTCTTAGAATCCTCACGTATGATCTGCCCAAAGTCAGCCATGACATTGGGCAGAGTATCCAATGGACAACACAATACTCAAAATGTATTTGTTGACTAATTCATAATTCAATTTGCCATCACAGTGAAAGGCCCTTCCAAATGTTCTAATCCTCCCAACCATGCTGTGGTCCTTACTCCACCTTCATTGGAACAGGAAATGAAGCTCAGAAAGGTCAAGTACACCATCACAGAGCACGAAAGTGGCAGGGCTAGGACTCAGACGTAGGTTTTCTTTTTGCTATACTCTAGCTCAGTGGTTTTCAAATGTGGCCGCTGGAGCAACAGTATCCCGTCACTTGGGAACCTTTTAGAAATGCAAATTCTCAGTTCCTACTCCAGACATACTAAATCAGAAACCCTGGGGAGGGGCCCAGCCATCTGTATTTTAACCAGTCCCTTGATAATTTTGATGTACTCTGAAGTTTCAAAACCACTGCCCACTGCCCAGGTACATTGCTGACTGATGTCGGGGGTTGGTATGGAGGCTCCAAGCCTGACCTCCTTTCTCCCACATGATCCTAGAGAAGCCAAGGAGTAGTGCTCAAGCTGGACCTGGAGTAAGGCAGGAATGCTGGCAAAGCAAGAGACCCCAGCTGGATCAGATGTCGTGGACGAGGAGCTGCCAGTCACTTTGTGAGAGCACAAAGAACCTAAGTCTCACAAGTCCAAACTTCCTGTTTCAGTACGGGCACCACCAACCACACTGTCACTGCTGCTACTTGCCTGCCACATACCTGTAGGGATTTATACCCACTCTGATGAGAGATGGTTTGGGATTACCCCAGCCTGGGAAAGAGGGTGTTAGACAAGCCTAGGGAGGTTAAGCAAAATGAAGGGCACAGGTGAAGATGGATGTCTCCGTCCTGTCACCCAGCCCTGCTTCACGAGAAGAGCAATCGTAGGCAAGGGTGGGACTTTCTCACAGGGCACAGATACCTGGGGTGGGGGGAGGGAGGTACTCTGTGTCTATAGGGGTGGAGGGAAAAGAGCACAGGAATACAGCACTCCCGAATAGTCTGTCCGGGACCTTAGGGATGGGAGTAAGGAGGGCAGGGAGCACCAGCCAGGTGGGAGTTGCATCCTGCAATCCAGAGCATCTCTACACAAAGCCTAACCAGTGTCCTAAAGCAGTGAGCCTCGGAGCTGGAAGTCCACCAGGCTCCACGCCAAGAGAATGGAAAACCCTCGGCCTCTCCAGAGGTGAATTCTGTTTCCAAAGCCCCATCCAGGGAACTGGGACTGTTTACCTCCAGGTCCAAGAATCAGGCTTTGCTCTTTGGTTTTGTGTGCTTGCCTTGTGCCCTAGGCACAGAGTCCAGGGACCCATCTTCTGCCTGAATACACATTTTCAGTCCATATCTGTACACAGTGGGGCCGGTGTCATTCAGGCAGCTGGGACTTTCCCTGCCACACCCCCCCACCTTCACCCGCAGTTTCCTAGAAATGCGACCACCCAATGTTAGGATTCAAGCATGGCTCAGTCCCCAGGGATAGCTGGGCAGGGTGGGGCTGGCAGTGTTGGATCTTTAATGCCTCGCCCTGTCTTGCCCTGTCTCTATCTCTCTGGTTTTCACAGCAATCTATGTCATTTAATGTTCATCCACCTCCCTTGTTGTGAACTGCCTCTGACAGAGTTTGGGTTGGGAGTGGGGAGCAGAAATCTCACAAGGCCTGGGACTTGTCCTGGTTGCAGCAGAATCTCTGTGAACCAGATCCTGGGCTACTCCCAGCAACCACAGCAAAGCCAGTGCCATCCCAGTCCCGCGGAACCTCCAAACTGCAGAGCTCTGTGCTTTCAGGCCCTTGAGGAGCCAGAATTGGACAGAAGTTCCAAATCCTCTGTCAAAGCTGAGCCATCTCCTCTCCATACCCCGGTGGTTGTGGGGTAGCTTCAAGAGGAGGCAGGGTGGGATGGAGGGGAACCAAGGGGAGACCGCCTTCTGCTCACTGCAATTTCCAGTGGCCTCCCAAACCCCAAGAGTTCAGTATGGCCTGCAGGGTCTCCACATGCTTTTCACAGTAATAGCGGCCAGCAGGGGGCTGCCACTGAGATTGTGAGATAGAATCAGAGAGACAGAGGAGCCCTGTTATTTTGTTTTCCATTCTCCATGTGATCTGCAGTATTTTTCCTCCTTCCCATTAGAAGTACGCCTCCTCCCCTACCATCCTGATGTGACCTACTTATCTACTCCCTTTAAAGGGAGGTACTCTGGAAGGCATCCCAGTCTAGGGCGGTTCTGTCTGTGATTCTCAGAGAGACAAGCTGTCTCTTTAATAAGGGAAATCCAGAAGCTGTAAAATTGGGGGTGGGGTGGCACGAGGGGGTAGGGAGAGGTAGTAAGGAGGTTAGGTAAGGTTGGGGAAGAAGGGAAATGGAGGTTGGTGGAGCCCGAGAAGAGTGTTCAGTGGTGTGGCTTTGGCCAGCATGACAGATTCATGCCATGACTAAGGGAAACAGGTTCTGGACTGGTCAAAGGGCGGTGGAAGCAGCAGATGTTGACTGCTGGAGAGACTGTATGAAACGAGGTAAAAATAAAACAACATTCCAGCTCTAGCACTTTCCCACTTTCTGCCCCTAGTTCACTGAGCTATCTAATCTCTGAACCCCTGTTGCCTTATCTGCAAAATGGGAATAATAAATTCTACCTCAGAAAATGGATGAAAAGATTAAATTATTTACCCCACCCTCTGTTCCCTCCTGAAGAAAACCCAGCGAGGTCTCAGAATAATGGCACATATGTGATAACAGCTACCATTTGTTTATAAGTACCTATCCTGTGGGAGGCACTGTACATGTAGTTTAAATTCCATGAGGAATGAAGTATGCCCAATAAGGAATCTGAGGCTCTGAGAAGTTAAATCACTTATGCAAAGTCACACAGCTAGCAAGTAGCAGGGCTGAGGTTCCCACTCACAGCTATCTGACTTGAGCGTGTGCTCTTAAATATACCTCCCCTAGACTATAACATCACCAGCCTTAATGAGAAAGGATTTGGCAAAACCCTTGTCCCCACGTCTTAAGTAAATCTGGAATGCTGAGTCAGATAGGGGCTGGAGAAATCAAACAATAATTGGGTTGTATAATGCTATCATTTTACGCTAATCTTGGCACTGAGGAGAGATTGTCTTGCAGACTGGAAGTCTATAAACGCCTATCTGGTCTCCAGCCACTGGGCCTCCAGTCTGGCCTCCCTCCAATCCATTCTCTTCACTGTAGCCACAGAGAACATTTTCCTCCTTCTATCAGAGTGGTTCCCAGCTGCCCTCAGCATTACATCCAAACCCAATGTGGCCAGCGCTCATCTTGTCCCTAGCAGGCCCCAGGCTTGGGAGGCCCTACTCCATTTTTATCAAATGTATTAAAATACACCCGTATCCTTCACTAAACATGACTTTTTTTAATGTAAAAATTTTGAAAGGCTTTTTAATGATTTGAATGTTGAAATGATTAATTTAAGCATTCAGTTTTCGTATGTAGGTGCCAATACGGTTTTTGCGGGTCTCAAACATTTGGGGCCTTTGGAAAGCTCCTAAGTACTATGCACACACACGGTGCCTAATGGGTGACACAGCTGTTGCTGCAGCCCCCGTCCACGTTCCCTGCATGCCAGGCTTTTGTAAAACGGTTTCCTGGGCCTAGAATTGTGTTTCTTCTGTAAGTGCACCTGCTCGTACCATTCCCCCCTCCCTCATTGCCCTGCAGTTTCTTTCTTTGACCTTCATAGGTGCTTAGCCTCTCAGCTTCCTTGTGTGTAAAACAGAAATAGTGATACCTACTTCATAACGCTTTAGAGAGGATAAAATAAGTTAATATACCAAAGCATTTCTATACAAAGTATGATTCATGCACCATCACAGGGGAGCTTGTTAGAAATGCAGAGTTTCAGGCCCCACCCCAGATGACTGATCAGAATCTCCCAGAAATCACATTTGAGTTTTGAGGAGTCCTGCACTACAGCACCCAGAACAATGTCTGCTACATTGTAGTAGTAAATGAAGGCCATAGCTATTGTTATTGTTGTGATTACTAAAAGCCAATTTTTTATAGTTGTCTCCAGTTTCCCTTCTTACCTTTTAACTTCTGAACTCCAGTGCTTTTCTTCCTCTTTTTTTAATGTTTACTTGTTTTTGAAAGAGAGAGAGAGAGAGAGAGAGACATAGAGACAGAGAGAGACAGAGTGAGAGCAGGGAAGGGACAGAGAGAGAGAGAGAGGGAGACACAGAATCCAAAGCAGGCTCTAAGCTCTGAGCTGTCAGCACAGAGCCAAATGCGGGGCTCGGACTCACAAACTGCGAGATCATGACGGGAGCCCAAGTCTGACGCTTAACCGACTGAGCCACCCAGGCGCCCCTAGTTCAGTGCTTTTCAAATGTTGTTCCCGCAGCACACTTGCATCCTGGGAGCTGGACCATGCATGGCAATTCCAGCTAAATGCTGGGCTTACAGTCAAGACACTCAGGTAGCTTCCCTCCATCTACGGAGAGAGCTAGCTGAGGACATTGCAACAGGTGGTCATAAGGACCACCAAAAGAGGGATAGAGAGGTGCTAGAAGTGGCAGCTGACCCAGGCTTGTGGGGTCGAGGAAGGTTCTCTCCAATCTAAGACCTGAAAGGGGAGTTGGCAGGTCGTCTCTACAGCGGACTGACTGCTCCTACAGGGTAAAAGGGCCTGTTAAGGCTTTGCTCTATGGAATATCTACGGCCCTTGCCGTTTGCTCTCCCAAGCAAACAAGGGAACCCAAGGGGGCGTGAGTCTAGACACAAATTGGTGTCCTGGTATGAAGCCCAGTCACTTAGAAAAAAATTCTGGCCTCGTTGCAAACTGGGCCTTCGGTAGTTTTACAATTCTTAATCTCTCAGAAACTTGGGTTTCCTCGTTTCTAGAACCAGGATAACTATACTCCCTCTACAGGGGGTCGGATCGCGAGGCTTAAAGGACAGGACAAGTCAGGTTCCAGGCACCTAGTAGGGGCGGGATCAAGTGTTCCTTTTCTGTGAAAAGGAACTGGGTGGATTTAGGCCCGAGGGCCGAGGGCCGAGGGCCGGAGCTTCGGAAACGGTAAACACTTCTGAGTACTTGCAAATACCGCCTTCCCTTCCCCTCCTCCCACCTGGGTCGGGACGCTGAAGTACGGGGCGGGTGTGTGCAGTCCGCGAGCAGCTGGAGGGGACGGGGTCGCCTAGGGTCGCAGGTGGGCTGGTTTTGGAGGGAAGAAAAGGCGCACTGTTTTCCCGGCGCCCGGGGCAGCCTTGCTGGATGCTCTGAAAACTCCAGAACAGAGCCGGCACAGTGTGGCCACGGCGAGCCTCGGGCAGCCGGCCTGTCTTTAAGAGGTGCGCTCCCTGGCAGAGGCCGCGCTGGAAATGTGAATATTCCTTTCCCAAGGGGCACACCGCGTGCGCGAAGGCCGCCTCGGGAGAGCTCGCCGCCCCGCTGCCCAAACCCTCCGGGGGAGGCCGAGCGGAAGAGGCCGCTGATTGGCTGCGGGGGAGGCTCGTGCCGCGCGGACCCTCACACCCCCAGCCCCGGGCAAGCTGCGCGCGGGGTCGCAGGGGTGCTGGGTCGGCCGGGCCGGGGCGGGGAGGGCGCGCGGCCGCGACCGCAGGTCAGCTGACTCCCGCGGAGCCGGCCGAAGGGCTCACTTCCCCGTCCGGCCCCGGGGCCTACTGGGGGTTGGCCTTGAGCTTTTGTTACGTGGCTGTCCCTCTTCCTTCCCCTGCTGAAGGCCGAGGGCAGTCCTCACCCTTTGCTGAAGCAAAACAACCCCCTCCCCACCTCAGCTCGGCCCAGTGTCCGGCTCTGGTACTGACAGTCCCACTGGCTTCGGGTCCGGGGAGGGCAGGGTGGCCCCTTCCTGCTTCTCCAGCTCTGGCACGGCGCGCTCTGGCTGATCCTGATCGCGGTGGGTGGAGCCGGGTCGGGGCTATTTCGGTTCCTTCTTGGCCTGGAGTGCTTGGTTTCCTGCTGAGTTTCCCCTAGGCTTCCCTTAGGTTATTAATAATAATAGCTACCATTTTTCTGAGCACTTACTTTATATCAAGGAGGCACTTGACATATTTTTATTTTTATATTTCAGAGCAACTGTGTAGATATCAACCCCAGCTTATAGATGAAAACACGTGAAGCTCAGGGGAGTTAATTTGCTGAATGTCACAGCTAGCAAGTAGTTCAACGGGGATTCACATACTAGGCTGTCTGACTACAACGCTGTGCACTCTCCCCCCTGCCATGCTTTCCCAGTGAGGCCTTTGCCAGGGCCATGTTGAAGACTGATGATGGTCAGCTAAATTTTACCCTAAAGCTACACTGTTGTTAAGACTTTTTGGGGGCCAGACTAGGAAATAACCTAGCTCTGGGGCAATATTAGAAAAGATTCCCCTAGAACCTGTTTGTTTGGCACAGAGAGCTAATCAAAGCTAGTATCTGGAATTCTTTCATGACTTCCGTGAGAGGCATCCTGGCTTGAGGCACATTCCTCCTCCCTTGCGCATACCCCTTCCTCTCCCCTTCATCCTCCCAAGAAAGAACAAACCATTGCATTTGTCCAAAACCTCTCCAATTGGAACTAGGCCTGTAAATCAAGCATAAACAAAACCAGTCTTGAGAAGGGGAAAGTGAGGCACGGGGGGGGGGGGGGGGGGGGGCAGGGAGGGCAACTCAATTGGATCATTTTCTGGTGCTCAGAGTGCTTGAGAAGGACAATCTCCCAGGTCCTATCCTACTTGTCCCCGCAGAGTAGACATATCCTATGACCTCTTCTCAGTGAGTAGACATATCCTATGACCTCTTCTCAGTGAGAGGGTAGGACTGTTTGAGAAGGTGGAGGAGGTAGCTGTGAAAACCAGAAAGCATTATGCATAGAAGACAGGATTTTTGTTCTGATGAGACATCAGTAAAGCAATGGCTGGTGTTTATTATTCTAAGATAGTACAAGCAGGGGTGCCTGGGTGGCTCAGTCAATTAAGCATCAGACTTCAGCTAAGGTCATGATCTCCAGGTTCAGGAGTTAAGAGCCCAAGCTTCAGGCTCTGTGCTGATAGCTGGAAGCTGGAGCCTGCTTCCTGTGTCTCCCTCTCTCTCTGCGCCCCTCCCCCACTCATCCATTTTCTCTCTCTCTTTCTCTCTCTCTCTGTCTCTCTGTCTCAAAAATAAGTAAAACATTTAAAAGTAATAACAAAAAATTAAAATAAATAGTACAAGCAAATTGTCAAATGATTCCACCTCGTAAACATAATTACATAAGACAGAAGCCTGAAAACCACCTGGAGGGCCTATACCTGAAGATGCCCAGACAAAGGGCATGAAAACAATTTATGAAGATCACTTCTTACCCCATTTCCAACCTACAGCCTTCCATTTCTCTGGTAATGAAATTAGAACAAGTCTGCAGCATTGGAATCACAGGGGGATGGGTGAGGATGATTGCTTTTTTTTACATATGAGTAAACATAATACCAACAGGTCATTTAAAAATAAGGAATACCTTTAAAAGGGGAGGATGAGTTAAAGACTGAAGCTGACCACAGAAGATCCTGGAGTCCTTAAAAGGGAGGTCTGAGCAGCCAGCAGTGCTGTTTCCTCTGGGGTGTCGTGTATTAGAAATACACTCTAACTTTTGTCAGGCCAGAAGCCCTTATCTACCCTTTTATAAAGCTTTAGTTTCCACATTTGTAAAATTAGGAGTTTGGATGTGAGGGTTCCCAAGCTGCCCCCCAAGTCTGGAAACTCCTGCTTATGCAATACCCAGATATTTTCATTAAGTGATGCTCAACTCCTCCATCTCCGTAACAGGTTAATCATCTGACTAACTGCTCAGCTTTCCTGCTTTATGAGATCATCACTGCCAGTTCCAAGTGCATTTGGCTGCCAGAGAGCAAACATTCCATGTGTGAACTGGGGATACATATTGCCGTGATAACGAGTCTGGCAAATTTGAAACATGCTGATTTAATCTGAAACAGCACTAAACTCCAACACACTGTTGGGGACCTGGGCCTGGGGCAAAGCCTCCTAATTTGCTTTCAGGTGGCATCAGTCGTAATGCCTCAGGGCTTTGAGAAGGTAAAACATGCCTACCTACATTCCTCAAAAAGTCATCCAGTCCATGCCCCACCTTCCATCAGGTGAGAGTCAGTACACCTGGACCATCGTCAGCCTTGCCTATTAAGCTGAGGTTCCACTTGATATGATCCATAGTTGAGGTTACCACTGCCCTCAGGGGGAAATCTATGTATATCTATGTATATCGTGTGACTAAATACAGTCACGGCAAATGGCCATGGTCTCGAAGTAACAACCCACACATAGTTTCCAGAAGGCATCAGTAGCTCCTTATAGGTACCTCAAAACTTCAAATCCATGGATTTGGCCATAGGTTAAGGTGGGGAACGGGATTTTTTTTTTCTTTCCACTTAATTCTCACACAGTGTTATGAGTGCAATCGTTGAGGCATACAAAAAGATGTAGAAACACCAAGAAGGTAGGAAAGGGATGGGGAAAGGGGCACATTTATTAAATAGTGGTTAGCATAGTGGTTAAGAATACAGGCTCTGAAGCTGGACTGCTTTGGTTTGAATCCTGGGTCTTCCATTTCCTTGGTGTGCTGTCTAACGTAGGGCAAATTACTTAAACTCTTTGTGCCTCAGTTTCTTATAGGACTATTAATTTGTGTAGAACACTAAGAACAATGCCTGCTCCATATGAGTGCCACATAAATATGACATTACTGCAGCAAGTCCTATGTTAACTGCCTTATTACTTAACAACAATTTTTTTGAAAAGGAAATTACTGAGTTCTGCTACGCTAGCTATAACAATGTCTGTGACCAGGGGTATATATCAGGAAGGAAATAAACAGATATGTGGACCAAACGCTTGTTTCTTCTACTAGTCTCTTCTAGCATAAAGGATTTCATACTGTACCTGATAGCTTTTTTTTTGACGCATTAATATGAATTGGAAATCTCTCCATGTCAGAATATGTAGATCCACACCATTGTTTTTAACTGCTGTATAGTATTACATAATATGGAAATATAATAGATTATTGGCACATTCTCTTATATTTATTGTGTATCTAACATTTACTGTGTACAGTACAAGATGTGGGGAGGACGCATAGCTGGTAAAGTAGCGTAGAACATGGTTCTCCAAGAAGCTGGTGGGGAAATTTGGGACTTAAATGAAATAATCATAGACCAGCGCAAGAAGGTATGTAATAAAATATTAAATGGAATTCAAAACTAAGTGTCAGTGCTTGTGATTTAATAGGAAATAGCAATACATTGTGTAAAACCATGGAGCCAAAGGCCTGCCTCCTAGAAGCTCTGGCTGGGCTAGAGAGGAAATTTACCCATTAGTTCTTCCAGCCTCACTGAAAAATTACTCAAGACAAGAAAGACAAGTCTACACTCCCTTAACAAGCTACAACACAGCAGCACACTGGTGTCTCACGTAGAGTTGGAATGCAGCAGGCCTACGTGTTCTCTTGCAACTTGTTGGGCACATGGGCAGTACCTTCCTAAAGCAGTGCAGGGATTTGTTCTCACCTCCAGCCTCTGACAGAGGTTTGTGTTGTTCTCCTTGAATCCCAAGTGGCACAGATAAGTCCTTTAAAAGGCACAGCGAATCTGCTCAAGGACCCCAAATGAGAACTCCCTTTCTTGAGATCTCCGGTCCTTTGTTTGGCTCTGCTTCCTTGGGAAGAATTCGCAGGGTTGTGAGAGCAGTTGCCCCATAGGGCCTATTTAGGGACATTCTGTGCTTAGGTATTCATAAATTTCTGCCAAGACCAGATTTCTTTTACCCCACCCTTATGTGCTAATCGCTACCTAAATCAGTAACACCTGGTTGCCAAAGAATTAGATTGTGTCAAAGCCCACACTTGGTATTCCTTCTGCAAGGCCCTACCCAGCATCGTTCTAATACCTGGGTTAGGATAAACCTTTTGATTCTATCCTTGACCGCATGTATTTTCATGTATGCCTTTCTGTTTGTATTGATGGGAGAGTCAATAGTCAATGAAAAGAAAAATATTATAGGCACTCACTATATATTTAGCTCTGTACAAAGCATGGGGTTGGGGATGCTGGCAGAGGGAGGGTTATAAGAAAAGTGAGACATAGCCCTGCTTTGGGGGCCTTAAAACCCTGACAGACACAAGAGCACAACACATTAGATCCTGAAGCGGTCAAGGTAGACAGCATAGACCATATGTGCTGTGGGAGAGCAGAGAAGTGCCCCTAGAAGGGAATGAAGTCCCTGTAAAGGGCGACTGTTGTAAGGAGCATCTATTCTCACCTCCCAAATACTCCATGTCAGCCTCTTCTGGCAACCGCGGGGAGTGAGTTCAGTAAAACAGGATGATCCAATGTGGCAAATAGACTGACATTTTGCTCACAGATTCACAGAAAGTCAGTGTTTCCCTGATCATTTGGGAACCAAAATGACTAGACTGTATTTTTCCTGGAACATTTTATTTTCCAATAAAGAAAAGTAGAAAGACCACAACAATGAATATTTGTAAACTCTTCCCTACATTCATCAATTTTGCTATATTTACTTTATCTCTTTCTATAGAATGCATCCCCTCCCCCCTTAGAAAGAAAGTGCCAGACATCATCGGTGAAGACTTCAGCATATATCTTCCAAGAAGGGTACTCTCCTACCTAACCACAATATAATTATCATTCATATACAGTTTATATTCACTTTTCCCAATTGCCATACAACAATGCCCTCCATAGCTCTTATTTAATATAATCACGGATTAGTCATTGCATTGGGTGTCTTGTCTCTAAATCCCCTTTAATCTGTAACCCTATTCCCTTTTTTTGGCCTGTCATCATCTTGACATTTTTGAAGAGTGCAGCTGAGTTGTTCTGGAGAATGACCCATGATTTGGATTCGCCTGATTATTCCCTCATGGTTGAATTCAGCTGTTATTTCCTTTTAAAGATTATTGTGGTAAAATATCTGTACCACGAAAGTTACCATGCTAACCATGTTTAAGTGTACAATCCAGTGGCATTGTGTACATTCATAATATTGTACAACCATCACTGCTGTTTCCAGAATGTTTTCGTCATCCCAAACAGAAATTCCATACCCATTAAACAATAACTCCCCATCTCCCCTACCCCCGGCTCCTGGCAATCCTCATTCTACTTCCTGTCTCTATGAATTTCCCTATTCTAGGTACCTTATGTAAGTAGAATCATACAATATTTCTCCTTTGGCCACTGGCTTATTTCACTTAATATAATGTCTTCAAGTTCATCCATTTTGTAGCATGTGTCAGAATTTCCTTCCTTATTAGGGCTGTATGATATTCCTTTGTATGGGTATACCACATTTTGTTTATCCATTCATCCATTGACAGACACATGGGTTGTCTCTAACCTTTGGTTATCATGAATATGGTTGCTATGAACATTGGTATACAGTTACTTTTCAAGTCCCTGCTTTCAATTATTTTGGGTATAGGGGTGCCTGAGTGGCTCGGTTAGTTTAGCATCTTATTTCAGCTCAGGTTGGTGAGTTTGAGCCCCACATTGGGCTGGCTGCTGTCAGCGTGGAGCTCGCTTCAGATCCTCTGTCCCGCTCTCTCTCTCTGCCCCTCCCCCACTTGCTCACGCACGCTCTCTCTCTCTCTCTCAAAAATAAATAAACATTAAAAAACATTATTTTGGGTATATACCTATATGCCAGATCATATGGTAACTCTATTTTTAACTTTTTGAAGAACCACCATACTGTTTTCTATAGTGGTTGCATCATTGTATGTTCTTACAAGCCTCCAGTTTTCACAGTTCTCTGTAGTCTCTCCACATCCTCACCAATGTTTTTTTCTTTTTTTTTAATAATAGTCATCCTAATGGGTGAGAAGTAGTATCTCAATGTGATTTTGATTTGCATTTTGTTAATGACTAATAATGTTGAGTATTTATGTGCTTCTTGGCCATTTGTACATCTTATTTGGAGAAATGTCAAGTTGTCTACTTTTTGTTTTTGTTTTTGTTTTTTTTTTTTGCATGCTTTTGGTTTGTTTTTTTTTTAAGTTTATTTATTTGTTTTGAGAGAGAGAGTAAGTGCGGGCCCACGCATGTGTGCACACACACAAGCAGGGTCAGGGCAGAGAGAGAGAGAGAGGGAAAGAGAGAATCGTAAGCAGGAGCCCGAGGTGTGGATGGAGCTCATGAATGTGAGGTCATCACCTGAGCTGAAATCAAGAGCCCGATACTTAACCAACTGAACCACCCAGGCGCCCCCCACTTTAAAAAAAAAAATGTCCACTTTTGAATTTTTTGTTGTTGTTGTTCTTCTTCTTTAAGTTACAGAAGTTCTTTTCATATTTTGGACATTAATTTCTTATTAGATGTATGATTTGCAAATAGTTTCTCCCAATCTGTGGGCTGTTTTTTCACTCTCTTGTTAGTGTCCTTTGCACAGAATTTTAATTTTGATGATGTCCAAATTGCATATTTTTCTTTTATTGCCTGTATTTTGTGTGTCATATCCTAGAAGTCACTGCCAGGTTCAATGTCATGAAGATTTTCCCTTATGTTTTCTTCTAAGATGTAAATAGTTTTAGCTCTTAAGTTTAGGTCTTTGATCCATTCTGAGCTAATTAAAAAAAATTTTTTTAATGTTTATTTATTATTGAGAGACAGAGAGACACAGAGCATGAGCAGGGGAGGGGCAGAGACAGGGGGAGACACAGAATCTGAAGTAGGCTCCAGGCCCCAAGCTGTCAGCACAGAGCCCGACGCAGGGCTCGAACTCACCAACGATGAGACCGTGACCTGAGCTGGACTCGGTCACCCAATCAATTAAGTCACCCAGGCGCCCCTTTTCTGAGTTAATTTTTGTATATGATGTAGATAACAGTCCAATTTCATTCTTTTGCATGTGGTAATATCCTATTTTTCTAGCACCATTTGTTGAAAAGACTGGGCATTTCCCATTGAATAGTCTTGGTACCCTTGTCAAAAATCAGTTATTTCTGGCTTATTATTTCTGGCTTTCTAGTCCATTGGTCTGTATATCTGTTCTATTCCATTTTAAGAAGTATATGATTTCTTCCAAACTCTTTCTCATCCTTGCACCCACTCCCTGAAGGAGGGAATAAGGAGGAAAAGTCTTAAATGCAAAAGAATTAATTAATTAATGTTATGGTGCCCTGGATTTGAATGCTAGGGAGAGTGCAACATTCTGGAGGTGCCCAATTTTCAGACTAGCACTCAAATTGTCAGTGGTGAGCAAGCACTTTATTCTATTTTGAATCCCCTTACTATCTTAGGCACAACCATTCTTTACATGTTTTTCCCTGTGTTACCAAACTTAGAGGACCCAAATGTGCTTGCAAGTTATGCTGTCTTGAAATCCCACGTGATGGAAATGAGACTGATTCCTGTGTGTGTGTTTAGCCTTTAATTCATGGAAGAAGAATTGCTATTAATCAACAGTTATTTACTGACCATGCTTTATGTGTGGCACTGTAACATAAAATTTATATTCATGGTGGCTTCCACTGTAATTGGGGAGGCAAAGTGTATTTATAAATGTATAATTGCCTAGAGAAGGGAGAAATGAGAATTGAAATAGTTGGCAAAATCTCCAAATGTGGGGTCTTTTGGGGATTGCTAAAGAGGAAGAATAAACTCGGATTCAGGGTTGAAGGGGAAGAATAGTGGGTATTAAAACAAAGGCAGGAATGAATAAGCTATCTGGGGACAGTGAGAAGGCCAGCCTGAATAGATGGAACGGTGTGTGGGGGAGAACACTAATGGATAGGTGGGGTGGGGCTAAATTATGTAGGCTTTTTAAATAACCAGGCAGAGGGGTGTGCACTTGATTTTTAGTAGGACAGTAGGAAACCCTTAAAAGTTCTTAAGTGGCATGGTAAATAAAGGATGGTGGTACTGGTTTAGGTAGATTTGTTCCGGGAGGAGATATGGGATAGGCTTTCAGAGAAGAGGAATTGATTCAGTTATCAGAGGACTTCCCTGAAAAGGAAAGTAGTAGGTCTTTGCCCCAAGTCCAAGGTCAGATTGAGGTGTGTTTCAGAACCCTTGCTAATCGAAACCCACTGTTAGAAAAATGCACTGGATCTAAAATCTTATAAGATCTTGCCCAAATTCAACCAGACCCACTAATCTTTTGTGTTAATGGCATAAAATTTCCACTCTTGGTTCTGGCTTGGTTTGGCACTCTCCCCAGATTGCCTCACTGTGGTGCCGAGCTTCCAAAGCTACCAAGCTACAGGCAGGGCTGTAAGTTTAGTTTCCTCATTTTTACAAAAGGTCAAGTTTTCTAAATTGGTGGATCAACTTGAATTTGTGTTGAGAAAGTGCACAAAATTCTTGCAGCTGACCTCATGGGGTCGTTGCAGCTGACCTTCAGAGCTTTCTCCCCATTTCTCCCTGCGTCCTCCCCACCTCCATTCCCCTAGATGCTCAGCCTCATCAGGACCTAACACTTTCTCTTCACTCGGTGCTCTCCCAAAACAGCTGAACATTGCCTAGGATGCACACAAGCCATTCAAGCTGCTCAGTCCCAGACAGGGATGTCGAACCTTGCCAGTTGACATTTTGGGGGTCACAGGAAAAGAGAGGATAAGCAGGAAGTGTTTCGTGGGCTCGAATCAGGGAATATGCAAGGACACCCCATGAACATTCCAGAGCTCAGTGCTAGACAATGGCATGTGCGGAACCATTAGGCTGATTTCCCCTGTGGTTGGAGGTTGGCTGCGTTTTTACCCTCCCTTCTCTGCCTGAACACTCCCGACACTGGAATTTCTTCAGATGGCTACCGTGTTTGGTTTTCAACCAGGACAAACAAAAAAAAAAAAAAAAAAGGGAGATTTGTTTTCCCGTCAGCTTTTGCTCAATGGAATCTCTGATTCTACTTACTGGTCGTGCCTTGGACACCCCTGGGGCTGTTTAGGGCTTTAAACCCTGAACACACAGGACTCCTAGCTTTGCTGACCCCCCTTCCACATCCTGAGCCTGAATACAAACTTCGTCTTCCTCACCCCCAGTGTCCCTTCAATCTGAGTAATTCTGCAGCCAATTCTCAGCCAATATTCCACCCACAAATTGCTAATTTCAGCTGAACTTCCTCAAACTGGAGCACCCCTCACTAAATATTTTGGGCTATCTCACAATCTATCTCAGCTGCACGTCTTGCTGGTATTTCCAAGTGGTGAAAAATCTCCCCTCATCTTAAAGGCTTCATAGTAAGCTCAGCCCCCTAAGGGCTGATGAAGAAATCTGGAGTTCTACCCTATTCATACCTAATTCCAGCCTTCCAGGAGTTTCAATACAGGATCTCTCAAAACCTTTGGTGTTTTGTTTCTCACCTTCTTTTTTCCCCTAACTGAAAATGGGACGAGGGGCAGGAGAAGGCATTGTGAATCAGTGTGATTAAAAAAACAAAACATGTGGACAACCAAGGAGCGTCTTTGCACTTCCCATTTCTAATCTCAGGGATCATCAGGACGTAGAGGCAACTCTCAGGTGAGTAAATTTGCAGATGCCCATGCATGTCCGGAACATTCCTCAAGGGTCATTAGAGACTGTCCAGCGGGGGCGTGGGGGCTAGTCTTCCGTTTTGGTTTTCTTTCAAAACTTCTGTCCAGAGAGCATCCTGTTCTGTTACATACATACCCACTGCCGTCTCCAAATTGCTAGGTTGAGTACAACAAGGCTCAAGTGCCTGGCATTGG
Source organism: Panthera uncia (assembly GCF_023721935.1). Classification (NCBI taxonomy): domain Eukaryota; kingdom Metazoa; phylum Chordata; class Mammalia; order Carnivora; family Felidae; genus Panthera; species Panthera uncia. The sequence continues at coordinate 36,289,504 of NC_064809.1, forward strand.
GTTATACACAGACAATGAGCTACAAGACCAACCCAATGAGCTGATGCCAACCCTAGGATGGGTTGTTGCTGAGTTCTTCCCGACCAGCCCTCTGTCCATTTGCCTTTCTGTCTTCCCCTCCAGATCCCAAGAGCACAACCTCTTCCTCACTCAGCAGTTGAAGGCACTTTACAATATTTTCTTTAAAAAAAAAAAAGTGTTTATTCTGAGAGAGAGAGAGCATAGGGGAGGGGCAGAGAGAGAGAGGGAGAGAGGCAACCTCAAGCAGGCTTGGGGCTGTCAGCACAGAGGCTAACTTGGGGCTTGAACTCATGAACTGTGAGATCCCGACCTGAGCCAAAATCAAGAATGGGATGCTTAACTGACTAAGCCACCCAGGTGCTCCCATTTTATAAAGTTTTCAAATACACCCTTGATCCTTGCACATATTTAAGAAAAAGCTGTTCCCCCTCCAGAACATTTGGCAGAAAGCTGACCCTCTTCCTTCTCACTCACTCACTTGGGTCAGTGATATGGTTGCCCTGTCTTCCCTGGGAGGGGATATGGGTGAGCTGGGGCCTCTCAGAAGGGAGCCTGTGGCCCAAGGTGCACACACCAGCCTTTGAGCGAGGAAAGGGAATGGGGCAGGAGGGCCGTGCCCCTTGGGGATCTGCATTTTACAGGCTTTTAATTTTATTTTTAAGTAAACGCTACCCCCACTGTGGGGCTCGAACGCACAACCCTGAGATCAAGAGTCACTTTGCAGGCTATATTTAGAAGCAGTTTTCCTGCTTGTAGAAAGCAGTGGCCAGCTCTGGCTATAAGTATGACTGAAGAGTCACTTTCTTTCAAAAGCTCGATTTATAGGTGTTTACTGTTTTCTGTAAAATGGAAAAAAAAAAAAATGTTGCCTTACAGGCATGTAGCCCCCAGTGCATTCTCAAGTCTCCAGAGGAAGGAGTGGGCAGCAGTTTGGTAAAATTCCACTCTATCTTAGAGTTACCTGAAGATAGGAACCAAGGTGAGGCTTTCAGGACAGCAGAGACTGAAGTTTCCCGTTTTCATCACCTAGACGTTGGTGGACGGATTTAGAAGACAGGATTCTGAGGGTGTGTTCCTCCCTTCCCCTTCAGCAGACCTATCCTACCTCCATCCAGCATAGTGGCCAATGAGGTTCAAATCCCACGTTACTAGTTGTGTGACCTGTTTACTCGTTATGTGAACCTGGGCAAGTTCCTCAATAACACTATTTCCCTCACAGGATTATTGTGAGGATTACATGGGAAGTGTGTAGGATAGGGACTGGCATACATCGAATAAGCATTACTGTGATTATGAGTTTTTTCCTCTCCTTGGCTGTAAAATGAGGAAATGCTCATAACTGCTGTGTTGGTCATTCTGCCCTCTGGACAGGAAGATGTCCACTGTGTGTGAACACTCACCGTAAATGCCGTTATGAGGAGACGTAAAGGAAAGGAAAGACCTGCTCTGGGAGGGGAAGAGACTTCTCAGTCGGTTTCTCAGAGAATGCGTGACAAGGGAAAAAACTTGTACCCTGCTTTCCCTTGTGGAAGATGCCTTCAGCTTGAGGCCTGTCAGAGGCTCGGGGACCGGAGTCATTTCTCCACACAGAGCAGTTTATCAGCTAAGCCTGGGGATGGAAGAAAGCTGTGGAGGGATCGTGCAGGCATCTGACACGCTCAGCTTCGATCTTTGGACTGCAGCTCCCTTAGTGACTGGCCTGTCTCTGTAGACATCTTCACGCCCTGAGTCCTCCTGTCTGGCACAGAGTGTGAAAGAGGCGCCTCAAGGGCAGACAGGACTTGGATTTTGGCCAGGGTCCCTCGAGCAGTGACGAGCTGCAGCCACTGGGCTCCAAGTCTACCCTAGCAGATTCTGGCTCCACCTCAGGGCCTAGCCCCACACTCGGGGCCCAGACTCTAGGCACACGGTGCCACTCTTAGCATGCATGTCATGCTAAGGGCCATGCCGTCCAAGTCTTCCCATGCCTCTCTTGAACCCCTGGCCCTTTCTAGGCTTTTATAATCAGAGTCATCTTTGCTCTGCTTTGTCCAGCCAAAGCCCACCCCATCTGTGAAGGTCCACTTCAATCTCACCTCCTCCATGAAGCCTTCCCTCACCTCCCAGCTCGCACCAGCAGTCTCACTGTCCTGTTTCCTCGTTACCTATTCCATCCATTTGGAGAGTAGACATGTTAATTATATTCCCCCCAAATGTTTGAGTGCAAGGCACTGGGGTGGGTATTGGGGGAATCTATAAAAGTAAAGGACAGGACCTTCTATCAAGAAGCTTGAGGGTGCCTGGGTGGCTCAGTTGGTTGAGCATCTGACTCTTGATTTCAGCTCAGGTCATGATCCCAGGGTCGTAGGATGGAGCCCTGCTTTGTGCTCTGCACTTGGCATGGAGCCTGCTTGGGATTCTCTCTCTCTCTCTCTCTCTCTCTCTCTCTTTCTCTCTTTCCCCCCGTCTTTCCCCCTCTGCCCCTCCCATATGCATGCCCTCTCTCTCTTAAAAAAATTTTTTTTAATTAAAAAAAATATCAAGAAGTTTAAACTCTAAGAGAATGGCCTGGAAAATCCCCTATTGCCATCTTGCTCTTCAGGTCTGGTATTATTTAACATAATAATAATAAACCATTTTGGGAATACTTGCTATATGCCAATACTGTGCCAAGAAGTTTACACAAACCATTTGAGCCTTAATAGTACTCCTATAAGGTAAATGCTATTGTTATTCCTACATTACAGACAAGGAAACCAAGATGCAGAAAGGTTAAGTAATTGCCCCATGTCAGCTGATAAGAAAGCCAGTATTTCAACCAGGCAGCCTGACTCCATTATTATACTCCTAACTACCGAGTCATATTTTTCCTGTGTTTTACCTTTTCTGCTCAGCTAGAGTGAGACTCTTCGAAGCCAGGCACCTGCCTCATCCTTCCTCACAGCCCTTGCAACACTTAGTGCATTGTTGCCTTTGTGGGTAGGCAGCATACGTGCCCAGGTAGTGAGTACTCAGTCAGGATTCAGGGATGCCTTGGTTAACAGGTCCTATTGCAGAGGGGAGAAGGGGTTGCTCAAGGTTTCTTACTTCTGGGTAAAAGAGCCGGGAAAAGAAAGGGGAGTACAGGGTCCACATACTGTTATGTACTAATTCTTTGCTTGCACTGCCTCCAGGACTGGACCAAGGCTACCAAGGACGCATGCAGCTAGGTACTAGGAGGGCCTTTTTTTTTTTTTTTTAATGTTTATTTGTTTTTGAGAGAGAGAGGGAGGGAGACAGAGTGTGAGTTGGGGAGGGACAGAGAGACTGGGGAGACACAGAATCTGAAGCAGGTCTCAGGTTCTGAACTGTCAGCACAGAGCCCAATGCAGGGTTTAAATTCACAAACCACGAGATCATGACCTGAGCTGAAGTCAGACACTTTGACTGAGCCACCCAGGCGCCCCTGGGAGAGCTTTTACAGTGTGGGTGTAGGCCCGTTAAGAACAGGCCCAGAAGGTTAGTGCTTACCAAGCCCAGGGAATCCCACACATTGCCTAAAACTAAGAATGTCCTGCCTTGAGAACGGACTCTTCTCATCTTCCAACCTACAAGCCTTCGGCATACCTTAGGATTTCTTACCACATCTGCTGAGTTAGAGTAATCGTATGTCTGAGAGCAGGAGCGCTTGGAGCAAAAAAAATGTCCATCCCCATACAAGAGGACAGATTTTCTGAAGTTTTGTTTTGTTTTTAATATTTATCCATTTTTGAGAGACAGACCACAAGCATGGGAGGGGCAAAGAGAGAGGGAGACACAGAATCTGAAGCAGGCTCCAGGCTCCCAGCTGTCAGTACAGAGCCCGATGCAGGGCTCAAACCCACGAACCGTGAAATCATGACCCGAGCCGAAGTCAGATGCTTAACTGACTGAGCCACCCGGGCGCCCCTATCCTAGTACTTCTTTATGTACATGGAACATCTTTATGTTCCCCCGTATCCTTTATGTCCTAACCTAATTAGAGGTCCGTAAATACTGGATAACTTAATATTTTAAATCAAAGCGTAAAATAATTAAGTGGAGGGATTTGATTGTGTAGAGCCTTGCCCTGCTGATCTTCCTTCAAAGTGCTCATACACTTATATGAGCTGTAAAGACATTTAGACAGCTATAGTCCTAGAACACTGAGATTGAATTGAATCCAGCAGGGTAAGACTATAGAGAACAATGGATCATTTGCATAGTACGTTGTAGAGGGAAAGGACAGGACACAGAGTTCAGGGTGGTGGGTAGAGGAAGGGCTGTAATAGCAATGAATTTCATTCTTTGAAATATTGCCCAACATCCTGGTATTTGGGAAATTTACCTCCCTTGGTTAGTGCAAATTATGGTATCCTAGTCAAGCCTGCCAGCCTAGACTCTCACTGGTGGACCTGTTGCTTTTCCCCTGAGGCCCTCCAGACCTATTGCCCTCTCAGTCAACCCAGAGCAAGTGATGGATGCAAACGAAGTCTAAGGATGGATGTTCTTGGGCCAACTGAGCTTGGACTCAAGTTGGTTAAAAACCACTGGACTTTCGGAATCAGAATGGCATTTTACGTGGGTGGAAAAATCTTCCTTGATTTTGGCTTGTTCGTTTAGGGACTCACAGGACTGCACAGGCTGGGCAGGCTGCCTCAGCAGGAGGATGAGCCTTCAGACAAGGCAGGTGAGGTGTCTGCACACAGAATTTGAAGGTGGAAAGAGAGCCACACGGGGGTGGGGAGTGGGGCAGGAGGAGTAGAAACTGGGAAATCCTTCCCAGAGTTGAGAGCAGCTTTCCGTTTCCAGGACTACAGATCTGCGGGTCCAGAGTTCCTAGGATAGAAACTTGTAAAATGGTAGTGTCAGGAGGGATTCTTGACTCTTAGGTGGTCTCTGTTCCTAAGCCCCTTTTGTGGTTCCATTCACTTTATCCCAGATCCCTAGGGAAGCTAGCATTGAGATGAGGTCTACTTGTGTGATGTGCCTTAGAGCATGCAGCCCTTTTCTGAGCCAGTCTTCCCAAATCCAAGAGAACCTGTAATAGCAGCTGGGAAAGGAAACATGGAGAGGTCCCATTAAAAGTCCTGTGAGACTCTTAGAGCTTAGATCTATAGAAAACTAAGAGAAGGTAAAATTAAACTTATTGAAAGTCACCCACAGAAAAGCAGGATTTCCTAACCTGAAGTCTATAAATCCCCAAGGCGGTCTGTGGTGAATTCAGGGGGTAGTGAACCTGCTGAAATTGTGTGTAAAAATTAGATATGCTTGTGTAGGTGTGGCTACATTTTTTTTCTGGAATGAGGGTCCGTAACCTTTATCAGATTCTTAAAGGGTCTGTGACCTCCTGAAGTTAAACAAAACAAAACAACGCATTTTTCTAGAGGATAAAGGTGGGAACTGGGTGTCAGGGGAATTTGGAGGACATTCCAACTCCTCCCACTTCCCATGTGCTGCAAACATATGTGCAGTGGGAAACAATGACAAATACAGGGAAGTGACAGGTCAGTTTTTTTAAAAAAGACCTTCGAACCGATAGAATTTGATAGAACCAACAGAATAAAATCTGAGGACTTCCCAGATTTTCTTATAAAGGTTGTCTTTCTCTTCTTAAGTGACACGACTTTCTTACCTATCCCTCTTTCTTCCCTTTTGTCTTCACTGCCACAGGAGCACCTGTTCAAGTACCTGCTATTTGTTCCAGAAGGGGATTAAGGCTAGTAGGGGAGGTCTTGTGTGTCAGGCTGGAAAGAAGAGCCACAGTCAGGAGAGGTTCAGTGTGTCCATCTGATCCAGTAGGAGCCAAACTTCTCGACCTTGTACATCTTTAAAACCTCTAAAACACTTTTGGATTACTGCAAGTATTTGTAATTGTACTTTTCATATCCATAAATGAAAAACTCCATGCTGATAAAAAGCAACCGTGTGGGGCACCTGGGTGGCTCAGTCGGTTGGGCGGCCAACTTCGGCTCAGGTCATGATCTCGCGGTCCGTGAGTTCGAGCCCCGCTTCAGGCTCTGTGCTGACAGCTCAGAGCCTGGAGCCTGTTTCAGATTTTGTGTCTCCCTCTCTCTCTGACCTTCCCCCATTCATGCTCTGTCTCTCTCTGTCTCAAAAGTGAATAAACGTTAAAAAAAAATTTAAAAAGCAACCGTGTATTCACTAATCCTTTAAATACCCATTTTTAAAAATTACAGCAGCATCCCTGTGTGTTTGAAAACCAGCTCCACACCTACGTGTGAGATCAATTATTTATTGTGTCTATATGCAATGACTGTTGTGCCACTGATTCAAGGACCCTTTCCTGTAACTGAGGACCTTCTCCTCTTTCCACAAAGTGGGAATCACTGTCTAATTTAAGCTCTCCACTCTATAGATGAGGAAACTGTGGTCTAGAGAAACCAATCTCCTAGCAAGGTGGTGTTGAGCCCATTCCAGAACCCAGGCCTCCCTACTATCTTCCGGCTTTTTTGCAGGATGCCTGTGTAGCCATAGAATGCTCTTAGAGCATCCCATCTCCCACTGGCCTCCGGAACTGCCTCCCTTCAACAGCCACACTGCCACACCCTCCCCTCATTGAGAGATCTCCAAAGGGCACTCGAGGGGAGAAAGGACTCTGGATCTTTGACAGGACAGTGTGCTGCCATCCAGCACCCTAGAAAGCTGCAGAATGGGCCAGAGAGGCCTTTTATGCAGTTTGGTTTTAAATCAATAAATCAGATTCCCCCCCACTTACCTTTGGAAAACACTTTGTCCCTTTCATATGACCAGACCTGGGAAACAATCAGACGAGGGTGTGGGCTATGCGGCACCCAGCCTTGGTAACAAACGAACCCAATGGCTGCCGTGGGCTAAGGGTGCTGGCCATGGGTTCAGCCCCGCCTCATTTAGTCCTTACAAAACCCCTGTGAGTTAAGTAGTGTTATTCTCATCTTCATTTTACAGATGAGGAGACTGAAGCTTAGAGAGGTTAGTGGCAATGCCACAGAGTTATTAAAGGCTTCAGAGATGGGATTCAAAGCCAAGCCTGAATCCAGAGCCTGCAGTGACGACCATGATGCAATACTATGTTATGCGAGGCTGACTGGGCTCTGGATTCTTGGGTCCTCCTTGGGACTGAATTATTTTGTTACTCCTTTACTCAAGGAATCATTCTAAACCCAGCCATAGTTAAGCAGTAATGTGGAAGCCCTTCTCTTCCAAGAGACTGGAAACCTCTTTGCCAAATCTTTCAGGGACGCAGATGGACTCCACAAACAATACGCATCCCATGAGGGCAGAGACAGTTATTTTTTGCTATTTATTTATTTATTTATTTAGAGATAGAGACTGTGTGAGTAGGGGAGGGGCAGAGAGAGAGGGAGATGAAGAATTCAAGCATTGACAGTGTAGAGACCGATGTGGGGCTTGAATCCATGCAACTGTGAGATCATGACCTAAGCCAAAACCAAGAGTCTGAGGCTTAACCAACTGAGCCACCCAGGTGCCCCTATTCTTTGCAATTCCGATTCTAGCTCAGAGCTCATGTTCAGAGGAGGTTATTCCTATGCTCATTCCCACGTCTGCCCCCACTGTCCTCCAATCCTAAAATGCTCCCTCCCCAGTCCACTCAGCAGCAAAAGAATATATAGGCTTATGCAAAGGTTTCCCTACTCCAGGAAGTCCTTTAGAACCACATAAACCCACACTGATTTTTTCCTTTCTTCTGGATCATTTTCTCTCTGGCCTAAACACAGCTTCTGCCTTTTGTCTTTTTTGACTCATGTGAGAGCCTTATTCCCCCAGCAGTTTTTTTGTAACGTTTATTTATTTTTGAGAGACAGAACGTGAGCAAGAGAGAGAGAGGGAGGCACAGAGAGAGAGAGGGAGACACAGAATCCGAAGCAGGCTCCAGGCTCCGAGCTGTCAGCACACGGGGCTTGAACTCACAAACTGGGAGATCATGACCTGAGCCGAAGTCGGACGCTTAACCAACTGAGCCACCCAGGCACCCTGGCCCAGCAAGCTTCTTGAAAGCAGAGGCCAAATGTATTCTGCATCCCCTAGCCCATGCATCCAGCACACCAAAGACTGCTAAGTGGTACTTACAGGACTGGATTGAGAACAAGGTCCTCCCTCTTGGACCATTCATTCTAGCCAATGCTCCCCTCCAAAGAAATTGTTGGTCCCCCACCCCCTACCTAATTCCCTGAGGTTCATGATCTTTGAAAGTGCTGGGATTTGTTTTTGTTGCCTCGTCAGAAAGAAGCCCGACCTTTCTGAGAATCTTTTGTCTGTGGGGCCCACATGGCTCTGCCTGGAAGTCTTGAGACCAATTTTTCTGCACCTGAGCAGGGCTCTCCTAGAGCTCTGAGACGCCATTCACGGCTTTGGCAGCTTTCACTTTTAAAACCACCTGAGTCCAGACAGTGGGTTAAATGCAAGATTTGGAGAAAGGTGTGTGAGTTTTCTTCTCCACTCTTGTGTCTCACTCAAGGGTTCTTCTTAACCAAGTGTGTTTGTCTTTTGCTATTCCAGGAGGCCGAGAGCCTCTTTCTCTCTGCAGACTGAGACAGAATGTCTGGAGCTAGAGGCACTTCAGCTCCTGACCCAACACCACCATCTCCCTGGAGCCCAGTGCTCTGGTGTGGACCTTCACTGGGTCAACCAGGACTGCTCACTGAAGCCTGCTGGGAGTCTTGAGCAAGCTATACACTTCTCTGAACCTCAGTTTTTTCATCTGTAAAATGGAGGGGCTGGGCATTGATCACTAAATTCTTTCCTGCACTGTTAAAGAGTTCTAAAATAGCATGGGCTTCTCATCATTTTCACCACGTCTAGCCCCACCTCACCACTGACTTCCCACAGAATTTTATCCACACTGTGGTCAGGGATGAACCTCGGCCTGTCCAGCTAGGAGATCCTATAGGTTAGGATAGTCTTATCGACAAAACAGGAGTGCTACCACCCAACACCCTAGAAAACTGCAGAAGGGGACAGAAGGGTCTTTTATGCAGTTTGACATTAAATCAATAAACCATATCTTCTCCTACTTTCCTTTGGAAATGCTTTATCCCTTTTGGAATACCAGGATACTTTTTTTCACTGAATGACTTTAATAACAATAATAATATCTGAAATTTGTTCCTGTTCTTTACAGTTTATGAAATGGTTTTACATCGACAATCTCATTTTTTTAAGATTTTATTTTTAAGCAATCTTTACACCCAACGTAGGGCTTGAATTCCCAACCCCGAGATCGAGAGTTTCATGCTCCATGGACTGAGCCAGCCAGGAGCCCCCCTACAATCTCATTGTTAAATCCTCATAACAACCCCATGCAAAAGGCAGGGATTATTCTTCCCTTTTTGCAGACAACGTAAATGGAATGATTTGCGTAAATTATCCAACCAGAATGATAAAGCTAAGAATGAATGTACCGTGTCCTAAATAGAAACTGCAGGGACATAGAAGCCAGGAGCAAATGCTTATCTGTTTAAGGATGTTTACCTTACCATGATAGGACTCAGTGTGAACATTTGAAGGAGCGCTCTCTATAATGTATAAATTATATGCAAATAATATGTAAATCTGCCTCTGAAGTTTTTGAACTAAGAGCTTGCTTGGTGTTTTGCAAAAGAACACAACAGCACACATTCGGTTCCTTTCCACAAGCCAGAGCCAGAGAAAACAGAGCAGAGTGTGAGGGCAGAGGATATTGGGCTATTACCAGCCTGCTTTGTACTTTCTCCTGACAATTTTTGTGGGAGCCAGAGCAGGTGGAGAAGGAGGTAGGGAAAGGAGAAAAGAGCTCCCTGTGGTTCGCCCCATTCCCTTCCCTTTTCACACCACTGCTCTTGCTCAGAGCCTCTTGAGACCCAAGCTTCCTTCACGAAGCCTTAGGGCCTACCGCTTGGGAACGGCAGCTATGAAAGACTCAGGCTGTAATCTCTCCCACACGTCCCAGGTCTCTGATTCATGTAGGTCATGCACTGCCATGGTCTGAGGCTCCTCATACAAAGTGGAGGAGTGTAATTCTTCATTCTAGAAAGAAAGACACTTGGCAAATGGTACCAAGTCCAACTGTATAATCACCCTTCCACTGGGCAAAGGAAAAATAGCTAATCTTTGAGGAGGAGAAGGAAGAGGTTCATACCGTACAGCATGGTCCTATCTGGATAGTTCAGTCAGGTGAACCTCAGGCACCACTTCTGTAACTTTATATACTGTCCCCTAGTCCCGGTCAGAAAATGCAGCTACTCTGAGGCAGGAAAGGCAGTGGGTTAGGCAGGAAAAGCCACTCATTTTTGGCTATTCAAGGAAGACTTACAGACCAGAATCCATACCAGACCATAGTCAACATGAAACCACTCTGTCTGTACTTACCAAAGCCGAGGCACTTTATAAATGTTTTTCTTTCTTTCTTTCTTCTTTATTTCTTTCTTTCTCCCTTTCTTTCTTTTTTTTTTTTAATTTTTTTTTAACGTTTATTTATTTTTGAGACAGAGAGAGACAGAGCATGAACAGGGGAGGGGCAGAGAGAGAGGGAGACAGAATCTGAAACAAGCTCCAGGCTCTGAGCGGTCAGCACAGAGCCCGACGTGGGGCTCGAACTCACGGACCGTGAGATCATGACCTGAGCCGAAGTCGGACGCTTAACCGACCGAGCCACCCAGGCGCCCCACCCTTTCTTTCTTTCTTTTGAGAGAGAGTGAGCAGGGGAGGGGCAGAGAGAGAGGGAGAGAGAGAGAATCCCAAGCAGTCTCTGTGCCATCAGCACAGAGCCCGACGCGGGGCTCAAACCCACAAACCATGATATCATGACCTGAGCTGAAACCAGGAGTCAGATGAGCCACCCAGGTGTCCCAAAGCCAAAGTAGTTTAAACAAATTATCTCATTTGATCCTCACAATGTCTCTGTAGGAGAGAAACTATTCTGAACCTCATTCAGGGGGAAATAAAGGTCAAGGCCACACAGCTAGCAGGTGGCCACACAGATAGCAGATTCACGGACAGGGAGGGTGACCCCAGAGACTGCACTCCTGACCAGAGCACAACACTGTCTTTATACGGGAGCTGGAGGTGGACGGGGGTACGTGAGACCTTTGAACAAGGTCTCGTGAGAAAGAGTGACCAGAGTCTCAGAGAAGTGAAGGCCCAGGCTTCAGGGTGACCAAGGCCTCTGGAGAACAGGTGACCCCAGATCAACTTGTGAAGGAGAAGCCTTTTCCTGGGAAGCTGGGCCCTGGCCCGGCTCCCCCACAGTCATTGCCTAACCTCTGTGGCTGAACAAAGAGGGCTGAGGTGAGGAAATCAGAACATCCTGGGGAACGAGCAGAGAACGGAAAACACGCTATTGCCACGGGGCCTGGGGCCCAGAGGCAAGGGCACCCTGTAAGCCTGGCTGAGGGCCCTGATGGGAGCCGCCTCCCTTGGCTATGTGAGCCTCCACTGGCAATAACCACCTCGGAGAGCTCAGGGAACCGTGAGAAAAAGCACAGGGGCCAGACTGGTCCTTTTATCCTAAAGCGCTTGACAGCTTCACAGATACCCCTTAATTACAAGCCCAGGAATAAAGGGAGGTAAACTGTGCTTTGGCCAGGACACTTGCCTCATCAGCTATTGTGAAGACAGGTCTGGGTGCAGAAAGAATGCTGGGGAGAAGGATACAGAGAGGTAGGCATTAGCAGGAGTGTTTCTCAACACAGGGCCAGGGCTTTGTGAGGGAAGAAGCCTGCTCTGGGACACTGTGCCAGAGACACTGTGCTCTGACTGCTACGTGCTCTTCCCCAGTATCTTTCTGCTGAGGTCCTCTTAGTATGTACCAGCCTCCACTACAACAACCTTGCTTGTGTCAGGGCAGGGGACCCAGGACAACAACAGTGGGTGACTCCACTCTTTTTTTTTTTTTTAGGTTTATCTATTTTGAGAGAGACAGAGACAGCGTGAGCAGAGAGAGAGGGGGAGAGAGAGAGAGAATCCCAAGCAAGCTCTGCACCATCAGCACACAGCCTGATGTGGGGCTCAAACTCATGAAACACTGAGATCACGATCTGAGCAGAAACTGAGAGTAGGCGCTTAACCGACTGAGCCATCCAGGTGCCCCTAGGCTTTCATTCCTCCACTCTTTTAATGAAATGCGGGCAATTTTAGCATCATATGTGCCAGAGACTTGCAGCGTTTATTTTGGAAGGTAAAGTAAGGGATTTGTAATCTTTTACTGGCATAACTAAGGACTCTAGCCCCAGAATCAGGTCACATAAGGGCTGATGTATGGAAGGGTGTTCCATTTTGGACAAAGCTGAAAGGTATGAGAAATGAGATCACTATGCAGTTTCCTTATACCACTCAGAAGTCTGGCTTCTAATTTAGAAGTTGGTAGATAGCCCCATTTCATAGTCAAGAAATCCCTGTTCTTGGCATCTTGGCCTCCTTCCTATTGGGAGAGGGGGTGGGGTGGGTTTCTTGGTGACACCTGTAACGCTGTCCTTGTCATTGCCCTGTCACTTTCTCCACTGTAATGAAAAGAGCACCACACAGATGATTTTCTGGCATTCCATCCCTTGAACACTTTGTGCTTCTATCACCCAAGGATCCAGACATTTGTCCTCCCAAGATCAAGCCCCTGAGCCCACATACATTCTTTTTCTCCTTAATGCAATCAGTAACCGGCCAGCACAACGCTAAGTCTTGAGGTATAAACCATAGAGAGATTAGTAACTTATAAGCACACAGTCTGATTACTCAGTGCATGTTGACACAGTTAATTCCAATGACCAGGTTATTACATTTCCTTTGTTTCCTTTCTTCTTCACTTCCATTCCTGGTGAAGGCCAGTCTGCTCTTGCAGTCTTTCCATCTGTAAGACTTTGTCTTCAGTCTAGGCCAGGTAACCAATCAGAATATCAGCGAGGTCCTGGTTTTCCACACTCAGAAATTTCCTTGAAACTGTCCTTCCTGGGAACCTCCTCTGCTCCCAGCAAATTCTCATTAGCTTTTCTAACCAACTGGCCATTAGTTCATTAAAAGTACTCCTTTCTGAAGCCCTTCACAGTAGATAAAATCCCCTGTAATGTACATCCTATCTCCTGGGGACTATTCCTCACTTTTTACTTCCGTCCTTTCTTCCCACACACTTCCTCCATCAACACCACCTCTCTGTCAATCAACAGGATCTTCTTTTGCCTGTCAGTCGACCCTGAAATGGTTACAGGAAGTCATGTGAGACACATTTCCTGTGCTCTGGGAGCAGGCAGCCATGAGGTGACAGTCTCTCACGTAGCCCTCTGTAATACCCCATGGTACATGCTGTACTAGAGGGATGAACCAAATGCTTTGGGAGAACTGAGAAAGAGGGATAAATTTAGACTATGGGGATGAGCAAGGCTTCCCAGTTGAGTTGGGCTTTAAAGGGTAAGTAGAGGGGCACTTGGGTGGCTCAGTCAGTTAGCCTCCGATTCTTGACAGCTCTGGTCATGATTTCACGGTTCATGGGTTCAAGCCCTGTGTCAGGCTCTGCGCTGAGAGAGTGGAACCTGCTTGGGATTCTCTGTCTCCCTCTCTCTCTGCCCCTCCCCTGCTCACTCTCTGTCTCTCTCAAAAATAAATAAAGATTTAAAAAATGTAAAAAAGAGTAAGTAGAATTTCTCCAAGTAGAGAAAAGAATGGGAAGCAGTACATCTTTTGTATGGGCAGAGTCTGTCCTTTCAAAACATCATGCTCCTTTGGATAAATATAAAATGTTCCCATTTATTCCTCTGGTCCCCGAAATCTGATGAAACTTCCTAGTGGGGCTTGCACTTCTCCTTTGAGAATCACTCATGTCTCAGAAGTGAGAGATAACTATAGACTATTGTTTCTATAACCCACAGTAAATTAGAGTAGGGTTCCCTACACACACCCTTTTATGCATTCACATAACTGCTCACCCTTGATTCTTCAGAGAGATCATGGAAGTGTGGAATCTTCCTGGAGTCCCTGCATGGCTTCTGTGGGTAGTGTCAGGGACGTGAGCTTGTGTGCTAAATGGAAGAGGTCAAGACCTTAGGCGTACGTCTTCCACAGCCTCCCCAAGCCTGGCAGCTTCCTTGTCTTTACATGACAGCTGTTTGTTTTTCATTGGGTGCTGACAATGCATGCAACCCGGCATGTGAAGACATAGCCTGCCCTCAGGCCTCTGGGAACCTGAGCTATATACTCAGCTCTGGGTGCAAACACAGCTTGAAAAGCAGGCAGGCTGAGCTCTAAGGTGTGAGGCCTTTGTTTCCTTCTCTGAGGGAAAAATGAGCTAGCTAGATGAATTCTCTGAAGAAGATAGCAAGTAGGAGTAACCAAGACCTCCTTTGTTGAGAATAGGAGGGAGGTTGGAATCATGTCAGTGCCCAGGCACTGAAGAATGCCTGGGGATGAAGGAGGGAAACACAGCCTGAGGCAAGTGGGAAACAGATGGAGGCCAAAAATGAGGGAGGAGAGGCCCTAGAGGGAAATGAGAGAGCACACTGTGAGAGCAGTACCACCTGCAGAGCCTCCCACGGCCCCCCATGGGCCTCACCTGGCACACTGCCCCTCCCCAACTGGGTCCTGGGGCTCACAGCCCAGCACCAACTGACCGAAATCAAGCCTTGCTGAGCAGGTGCCCATGGAGAAAGCTGGAAAGTTACGGTCAAAAGGATAGAAAAAGATGGAACGTCAGGAGGCAGTATGATATCGCGTAAAAGACACAGGGTTTCAAGCCAGATCAGCCAAGCTTCCTTTCCCATTACCATTCCTACTAGCTGTGTGTCACGGGCAAGTTGACTGTTCTTTCTCAACCTCACTCTCCTCTCTTGGAAAATGGGTTCTTGTAGGGTTTAAATGAAATAGCAGCTGGAAAGTGCCACCTCGTACACGGTAGAGGTATACTCGTTACTCCTTTCATGGAAGAAAAGTGGTTTATTCCTTAAAATCCACAATGAGATTCAGAATTAGAATGAATGACCCAGAAAAAAGGAGAAAAGGATGATTTCGCATTTTTCCTCTTAGGAGCCACAGAAACAACAGGTTTGACATAGGTGTCCTGAGGAGTTTGGTCATCAGCAGGTGGGAGCTATTCCTGGTGTGTCAGAGCACCCCCCAAATCACACCAGCCTGATGGCCTGGGAGGTGGCCACACTTTGCTTGATGGTTTTGGCCCCTTTTACCCCTAATTCTGTGATTCCATGAGGCCTACATAGCATCCCTTGGAAAATCCATGGATTGACCTGCTAGCCAGTCAACCAGTCAATCAGTCTATCCATCCATTTACTTCACCTTAGATCTTTCTATTGTAATGATGAAAGGATCCAGTGTGCCAGGGGGTGGGCCCAGAGGCATGGGCCCCCTGGCTTGCGAGGATACACAGGTCTTTACAAGATTCAGAAGACACTTACTTTTGGCTAAAGGTAACAGAAATCAGCCTAAAGTATCTAAGACCAAAAGGGAGAATTTATTGTAAGATGCCAGGGACTCTTCTAGGAACCATGGGAAGAATAATCAGGGAGGCCCTACAAAGGCCTGGAATCAGAAACCAGGAAACCAGTATCAATCCAGGCAGCTCTGCCTCTCCAGAGATGACTGGCCTTTCATTTCTTTTTCTCCCTGTGTATCTTGGTTCATGTAATCATTGGTGGTTGGATAGCAATAGTGAATCTCATTTGCAGATTTATGGGAGAGAGAATCTGATTGGCCCTGCTTTGATGGGATACCTACCCCTGGTCCACTCAGCCACAGCCAGATGAGCCACGCATTCATAGACCACCATGATAATCTCTCATAAATAAAACTCACTAGGCTACTCCTAAGTAAATAAAGTTGGGGAATCTCAGCACCCAACGGGGGTTGCACCCCAACGGGGGTTGTGTTAGTTAAAATACAAGTTTGGTAGCTCTGTCAAGACCCAAAGTAATAAGGGCTTAGACAAGAGGGAAGTTTATTTCTGTCCTTTGGGTAACAGTCTGAGTGCATACAGTACAGGCATACTATGGTGGCTCCCCAATATTAGAGGCCCAGGCCCCTCTAGCTTGTTACTATACTTTTAGAATATTTGTTCTATGCACATGGTTAAAGATGGCTCACTGCAGCGTCCACAGTCCAACTAGGGAAAAAGAGAATAGGGAAGGCATGGGCCTTCCTTTTAAGTGCATTATTATTCCTTCTAACTTCTTATTATCCAGAACTTGATCATGTGGACATACTGTAAGAGAGACTGAGAAATATTGACTTTAGTTAGGTGGTCATGTACCCAGTCAAAAATCCTACCACTCTGGGGGTGCCTGGGTGGCTCAGTCAGTTAAGC
This sequence comes from Panthera uncia, assembly GCF_023721935.1. Taxonomy (NCBI): domain Eukaryota; kingdom Metazoa; phylum Chordata; class Mammalia; order Carnivora; family Felidae; genus Panthera; species Panthera uncia. Next base: position 36,305,795 of record NC_064809.1, read on the forward strand.
ATCCAATTCTTGATTTTGGCCCAGATCATGATCTCACGGTTCATGGAATCGAGCCCCACATGGGGCTCTGTGCTGACAGCACAGAGCCTACTTGGGATTCTGTCTTTCCCTCACTCTCTGCCCCTCCCCTACCCTCTCTCTCTCTCTTTCTCTCTGTCTCTCTCTCTCTCTCTCACACACACACACACACTCACACACACACTCTCTCTATAAATAAATAAATAAATAAATAAATAAACAAACATTAAAAAAAAAAAAACAACAACCCTACCACTGTGGTGCCTGGGTGGCTCGGTCGATTAAAGGTCCAACTTGGCTCAGATCACGATTTCATGGTTCACGACTTCAAGCCCCACATTGGGCTCTGTGCTGACAGCTCAGAGCCTGGAGCCTGCTTTGGATTCTGTGTCTCCCTCTCTCTCTGCCCCTCCCCAGTGTGTGCTGTCTCTCTTTCTGTCTCTCAAAAGTAAACAAACATTAAAAAAATAAAACAAAAAAAATCCTACCACTCTGTGAGAAGGTCAAACAGCTATTGGGGGATGACCTCCTATAGCAGTCAATAGGGACATTGGTTCCTGGAAGCTCACAGAAGTTTTCATCTCTCTGACTCTAGCCTTGGGAAGAGGTTATTGTTAAAGAAATGATATGGCAAGCGTGGAAACATGGATGTGGAAATGCTAAGGAAGATGAGACCAGAACAAGTTTAGCCTAAGTAATGTCTAAAGTTCTCTACGCTCTTACACCACTTCGAGAAAGCATGGGGATGATGTGCCTCTTCCCCTATCCTAACTTAGGGGATAGAAAAGGAAGTTCTTGGGACAGATTGCAGAAGTGAATTGTATAACACAGAGTTCTTTAAAGAATACACATCTTCAGAGCTGCGGTTCTCCTGGGCATAACTCAACTCTGCTAAACGAGAGGGAGTTGAAATCATTTCCTTTAGGCACTAGACCCACATATTATGTTCCTGCCTAGCAACCTCATCCTGCAGCTGTGCTGGGTGGAGTAGTTCAGAGCAGCTAATCCACCAAGAAAGCTGTGTTGGGCACCTACTGTTTGAAAGGCACCATTCTGGCTGCTATAGAAGAGCCCATGGCAGTAGAGAACGTGTCTAACAGAAGATTGTGCTCACTGACCCCTTCCTTTCAGCCACCAGACTGACCTTATCTCTAGCTGAGGACTTCCTGTGCACCCGTAATTACTTGACAGGGCAAGAGGCTTCAGTTCCAAGTCAGCGGATAGGATAATGAGTCACGATGCATATGGTAGCTGTGGCTTTGCTGACTGTGCATTCACCCTCTCAGCACTGCACTTTGGGCTCCAGAAGAGAAAGAAGGGCTGCCAGAGGGGGCTGATTTTTAGCTGCTCAACAGTATTGATCTTGCGTTTTTCAAGGATCCAGCACTGAGTGTGCGTGTGTGTGTGTGTGTGTGTACACTTGTCAGGACGGGGAAGGCAGGAGGGAGGTGCAAAAATGACTGTGGGAAGTTAGGAACTCAAAGTGGACTTTGTAGCTTTTAGTCACAGTGATGTCAAGATGAAGTGGGAGGGTTGGGAGCAGAAAGAGCCCCGAGCTAAGAATCAACCTAGGGTCACATTCTGTCTACAACTGAACTGAGTGTTTAAATATGACTTTCCCCATTTTAATTTTTTTTTAAAGTTTATTTATTTATCTGGAGAGAGAGAGAGAGCATGCACATGCAAGCAGGGGAGGGGCAGAGAGAGGGAGAGAGGAAATCCCAAGCAGGTTCCACGCTGTCAGTGCAGAGCCCCACGTGGGCCTCGATCCCATGAACCAAGAAATCATGACCTGAACTGAGATCAGGAGTCGGATGCTTAACCCACTGAGCCACCCAGGTGCCCCTCCCCCATTTTTAAAACAGGGGTAATGGCCTTGCTCAACTCCAAAGGATTTATTAAATGAAAGAGAATTGGACCGTGAGCCTTGCAAAGGCCAGGTCTCTACTTCATTTGTCTCTGTGCCTTTCAGCGTCTGGCATAGCGCTTTGTGTGCGTAGTAACTCTTCAGTGAATATTGTCTAGACGGAGTCACTGAAACCACCTGTTCCACCTTACATGTAAGGAAACGCAGTGAGGGACAGTGATGGAAAGAGCAAACACGGAAGGCACCAGTTACGTGTTGTGTTGTACATTCAATCAACCAAAGTATACTTCCTTTTGAAGTGGCAGCACCGGGAGTAGAATCCAGATCTTTGAACTCTGACACCTCTGCTCTTGCCCCCTACCATATTGCCTCTGAGTTATTTGGCTAAAATCAGAGAGCTTGTTTACGGCTGAGATGGGATTCCTTTGCAGGAGAGCTATTACAGACCCTCTGTGCCTGGAGTTTAAATATAATGAATGGTTAAAAAACAGGGTCTCTGGAGCCAGGATGCCTGGGTTTGAATCCCAATTCTGCTATTGACTATGTGATCTCATTTAATCTCTTTATCCCTCAGCTTTCTCATCTGTACAAAGGGGACTGAAATTGCATTTCACCTCCCAAGGTTGTTGTGAGGATTAAATGAGTTAAAATATGTAAGGAAGGGTGCCTGGGTGGCTCAGTCAGTTAAGCGGTTGACTCTTCATTTCTGCTCAGATAAAGCCCCACTTCAGGCTGGGATCTGTGCTGAGTGTGGAGCCTGCTTGGGATTCTCTCTCTCCCTTTCTCTTTGTCCCTCCCCTGCTCGTGCATGCTCGCTCTCTCTCTCTCTCTCTCTCTCTCAAAATAAATAAGTAGACTTAAAAAAAATACATGAAGAGCTTAGAAAAGTGCCTGGCACATAATAAGTACATTATTGTTTGCTGCTCTTCTCAAGTAAGTTAGGCTTTTACTGCTATGGTGGTGGCTACAATCAGCCTTCACAAAGACTGCCATTTGATGATGGTGGAGTTTTTTTCTTCCTGAATAGGTAAGATTCCCATAGATGTTTTAAAGGACTGGAGACTCTACTGTATAAGTTCTTTGAGGGCTGAGGTGCTTCTCTGGTAAAGACTCTCCAGGGCTGAGTTCAGTGCCATACAATTGGTGGGCAATTGGAAAGCAATGACCAATAACTCCTGGGGCAGTCTGGGCCTGGGATAATTATCTCCTATGCACAGCACATTGACAGCTGAGATGGGACACTGGCTTTCTACATGCACATCTCCTTCCCTTAAAATCTTCCAAAGCCCAGCCTTTATTCAGATTTGCTCAGCATTAGAAAGTCACTGGAACCCCCAGCACAAAGACGGTGGCTGAATGCCAAAGGACCAGAGCCAGGAAAACCGTGTGAGAGGCAATCTCGCTCCTGCCAAGAATGGGATGCGATTTCCTACCCCTACCCCCGCAGTGGGCCCCAACCTCCTGTCCTTCCCATTCCCCATCCGCCCCCAGTCCTATGGGCCACGGATTTCTGCCTGAAAAAGCAATTCAGCGCTGTACACTGGGGATGTTTCCTTCTGACCTACTTCAGGCAGAACACTTGCCCTGCTGAGAAAGGGCAGCGGCCGGCCGCTCAGCATTCCCCCACCCCCACCCCCCACCGCGGCCTCCAGATGCTGAGTCGTCTGTCACTCACTCACAGCCAACTGCCACACCTGAGAAGGAGGTTTTCTTCATGGTTTCCCCACATCGACACCTGGACTGACTAACCTGACAGGTTCCTGGGGTAGAGTTGAAACCTGTTTCCTGGTATAAATGTGCTTTGCCTTTTCTGTTATGTGCCTGTTTTTGTAATTTGGTTCAGAACCACCATTTACCATGGACCCGGGAACTCAGATTGCCATTTTCAAGTGTTCCTAGTTCCTCCTTCTTCCTCTTCTCCTTCTCCCTCTTCTTCATAATCAGTACCTTCCAGAGTACCTACTATACATATTCCCTTTAATATACCCAGTAATCAACTTTGCGAGGTAGATATACTAGGACAGTGCTTCTCAGACTTTAATGTGCATAGGGAATCCTGTTCAAAGGCGATTCTGTTGAGTAGGTCTGGGAGATACCTGAGATTCTGCATTTCTCACAAGCTCCCATGCAATATTGATGCTGCTGGTTCTAATTCCTTGAATGGCAAAGATATCAGGAAGAGTCTTTTGGTTGCAGGTGACTGAAATCCAATGTGAACTAGTTAAGCAAGAGGAATTTATTGCAAGGATATTGGTGTCTCACAAAGCCAAGTACAGGATTAAAAACGCACCCCAAGAGGAGTGGGAGCCAAAGAGGACCCTCTTGGGTTCTTGACTCTTCTTTCTCCTTGCATGCATTTCATTGCTCCATTCTTCCTCCACCCTTCCTTCCTTCCTTTCTCCTCCGTTCTGGTTAGGACCAAGGTAACTCTACCCATAGTCCTGTGGATTCCATGTCCTCTACTTCTTTGATTTACTACTTTGGTTTGGTGGAGCATATCTTCCAGTAACTTCCTATGAAAGTGAGCAACAGAAATAAAATTTTAGTTACTAACATAACTGAGGGGAGCCTGGGTGGCTCAGTCGGCTCGGCGTCCAACTTCAGCTCAGGTCATGATCTCATGGTTCATGACTTTGAGCCCCACATCAGACTCTGTGCTGACAGCTCAGAGCCTGGAGCCTGCTTCAGATTCCGTGTCTTCCTCTCTCTCTCTGCCCCTCCCCTCCTCTCACTCTCTCCCTCTCTCTCAAAAATAAACTTTAAAAAAATTTTTTTAAAAAACCTGAAAATGTCTCTATACTCAATAGTATAAAGTATAGAATTGTAGCTTCCAGAGTGGCTGTTATAATATCCAATACCATTTCAATTTTCTATCCTTTGTATCTCATTCTGAAAGTTAAAAATTTTTGTTTATTAAAAATAGTTTTTTTGTTCATTTATTTTTGAGAGAGAGAGAGAGACATGGAGTGCAAGTGGGGGAAGGGCAGAGAGAGAGGGACACACAGAATCCGAAGCAGGATCTGAGCTGACTAGCCTGAGGAGGGGCTCGAACCCACAAGCCATGAGATCATGACCTGAGCTGAAGTCGGATGCTTAACTGACTGAGCCACCCAGAAGCCCCACATTCTGAAAGGTTTTAGATTCTTCTCTCTGACCCCTAGCATTCTGAAAGTTCACAATGATGTGCCTTGGGATGGTTCTTTCCTCATTCATTATACTGGGCACTTAATGAGTCTTTTTGACCTGGAAACTTACATCCTTCTGTTGTAGAAAAAAAAAATTTCTTCTGGTTATTCACTTAATTATTTCTTCCCCTCTCTTTTTTTGTTGAGTCCATCTGGAGCTCCTGTTATTAGGATGTTGGATCTTCTGACCTGATCTCTTGATCTTCTTATCTTCTGTATCTAATTTTCCATCTCTTTATCTCTTTGCTTTACTTTCTGTAAGATTTTATAAACTACTTTTTCTAACTTTGCTAGTTGAATTTTAAAGATTTCTATTTTTAATTTCTCAGAGTTCTCTTTTGCTGTTCTCTGAATATTCCTTTTTCTAATAAGCTACTATTCTTATTTCATGGGTGTAGTAGCCTCTCTTCTGTCTCCAGGAACATTATTCTTGTCCTTTTTTGAACTTTTCTTCTCTCTACATTCTTTTCTCTTTTCTCTTTTCTTACTTCTTTATTTTGGTCTCTGTCTTTCATGTAGACTTTCCGTTTCTATTAAAGAGTGAGGCAGGGGCGCCTGGATGACTCAGTCAGTTGACCCTTGATTTCAATTCAGGTCATGTTCCCGGGATCATGGAAGTGAGCCCTGTGTCAGGCTCCACACTGAGCATGGAGACTGCTTGAGATTCTCTCTCTCTTCCTCTGCCTCTCTCCCCTGCTCACGCTCTCTCTCTCTCTAAAAAAAAAAAAAAACAAAAACAAAAACAAACAAACAAACAAAAAAAAACTTTAAAGAGGGAGGCACTAAACAATTTACCGGAAGAGGAACTAAGAAGAAACTAATGAAGACCTCTTCATTGTACCTTTTGAGTCTTTTAAATTCTGAGCCACATTAGTATAAAGCCTATTCAAAAAAACCAAAACAAACCTTTTAGAATTTATTTTAAGCTTTATGTGCACAGGAATGGCTTGTCCATTGAGGAATTTTACTGTAGAGATATTGAGATAAAGTGTCAAGCAGCTTTTTCTCTGAGGGGACTTCTAAATGTCAGTGTTTAAAAGTCTCTCTGGGCCATTAAGTCTTTTCTGATAAGAATCTTCTAGACTCCTGTCTGAGGATAGGTGTTGGGGGAGGGTATAAGCCTAGCTGCCAATTTTGTTGAATGAGTGTGGGAGGAAGGCCGGATATTCCACTGTTGAGAATGTAGCTTTTTAAACAGGTACCTCAACCCTCTCCTAACTATACATACAACTGAGTCTGTCAGCCTCTGGAGTAAGCTTCTCAAGCTGTCTGTGGTGAAGGACCAGTTTTTAAATTTCTTATCTGTCAGGGACCCACATGTAGTTCTAACGCACATGGCTAGTACATATCTCTTACCACACATGACTCACAATAGGAGTTCAAACATCCAAACTGGTCTACATCCTGTTCAGAAAGAAGAATCCACTGAGAACACACTTGAATGTTGAGGCAATTTCAAATTTCTGTAAAAATTCTAAACACTCTTACTTTCTGTACTTATCATATTAGGGCCAGTAACAAAGTTTATGGGCCTAAACCAGTTCATGAACCAAATTTAACAGCACTGCTCTAGAAAAAAACAGTCTAATCTCTTTCCTTGAGGAGGAGCTGTCACTAGGCTTTGAGAGGGTGTTGGGGAAAATCTGGAGGGCTGGACTACTCTGCAAATAGACTTTCAGCTCATTCCCCATCTCAGCTCTGCCCTTCATTCCCACATTCCTTGGTACCCTGGGTTTCCAAACCCAGTGCTTTCCTGAATTGCTCATGTCCCATGATTGGTTCCTTTCTGCAGGCATCAGGCCACAGCTTCTACTACTTGGCCAAATCATTTACCCCTCCTTATTCTACTTTCTTATCCCATTCTCTTTGTCCTTGCAGTTTATACTTTAAAAAATCCCTTTCAAAATCCTGACTTCTTCACAGAATTGATTCAAAAAGTATGGAATTTCAAGGCACCCAGAATAGCCAAAACAATCTTGAAAAAGAACAAGTTTAGAGGACTTATATATCCCAATTTTAAAACTTACTGACAAGCTACAGTAACATGTTATCAAGTGTGATTTTGGCATAAGGACAGACATACAGATCAATGAAATAGAATTGAGAGTCCATAAATAAACCTTCTGATGTGTGATCAATTGATCTTTGGTAAGAATGCCAAGACAATTCAGTGGGGGAAAGAATAGTCATTTCAGCAGGTGGTGCCAAGACATGTGGAGATCCACACACAAAGAATGAAGTTAAACCCCTACCTCACATCACACACACAAATTAACACAAAATGGATCATAGACCTACACGTAAGAGCTAAAAATTTTACACTTTAGAAGAAAATATAAGAGTGAATCTTCATGAGGCAAAGACTTCTTATATATAACATCAAAAGCACAAGTAACAAAGGAAAAAATAAATTGGACTCATGAAAATTAAAAACTTTTGTGTTCCAAATGACACCATCAAGAAAATGCAAAGAAAACCTACATAAGAGAGAAAATATTTTCAAATCATATATCTGATAAGGGACTTATATCCAGAATATACAAAGAACTTTTACAATCTATAGTAATAAAGCAAATAATCCAATTTTGAAATGGGCAAAGGACCTAAATAACATTTTTCCAAAGAAGATTTACAAATGACCAATAAGCACATGAAGAGATTTTCAATATCATTAGCCATCAGGGAAATGCAATTTCAAAACTACAGTGAGATACCACTTGATACTCTCTAGGAGGCTATTATCACAAAGACAGATGATAACAAATGTTACTAAGGATGTAGAGAAATTGGAACCTCACGTTGTACTGATGGGAATGTAAAATGGTGCAGCCACTTTGGAAAACAGTTTCTAGTTCCTCAAAAAGTTAAATGTAGGGGAGCCTGGGTGACTCAGTTGATTGGTGATGGACTCTTAATTTTGGCTCAGGTTGTGATCTTGAGGTAAAGGGATTGAGCCCTACATGGGACTTTGCAACTGGACATGGAGCCTGCTTGAGATTCTCTCTGTCTCAATCTCTCTCTCTCCACCTCCCTCCCCTGCTCGCATTACCTCTCTCTCTCAAAAATAAAAAACAAAAATTTTTAATAATTAAAAAAAAAGCTAAACATAGACCACATGATCCAGCAATTCCACTCTTAGGTGTATATATTCATATAATGAATGAATGTTCAAAAGCAACATCATTCATGATAGCCAAAAAGCAGAAACAATTCAAATGGTCATCTGCTGAAGATAGATAAATAAAATGTGGTATATCCATACAATGGAATTTTATTTAATGATAAAAATAAATGAAGTACTGATACATGCTACAACATGAATGAATTTTGAAAACGTTATGCTTAGCAAAAGTCACAACGTCACAAAGTCACAAATGCTTCCATTTACATAAAATGTCAAGAATAAGGAAATCTACACAGAGAGAAAATAGATCAGTGGTTGCCTAGGATGGAGCCCAGGGGATAGGGAGGAAATGAGGAAGGAGGTTTTTTTCAGGGTGATAAAACTATTCTAAAATTGATTGTGATGATGGGGCGCCTGGGTGGCTCAGTCGGTTAAGCGTCCGACTTCAGCTCAGGTCATGATCTCATGGTCCGTGGATTTGAGCCCCGCGTTGGGCTCTGTGCTGACAGCTCAGAGCCTGGAGCCCATTTCAGATTCTGTGTCTCCCTCTCTCTCTGCCCCTCCCCTGTTCATGCTCTGTCTCTCTCTGTCTCAAAAATAAATAAACGTTAAAAAAAAATTTTTTTTTAATAAAATTGATTGTGATGGGACACCTGGGTGGCTCATTTGGTTAAGCCTATGAGTCTTGATTTCAGCTCAGGTCATGATCCCATGGTCCGTGAGATCTCATGGTTCATGAGATCAAGCCTTGCATTGGGCTCTGTGCTGACAGTGCAGAGCCTGCTTTGGATTCTCTCTCTCCCTCTCTCTCTCTGCCCCTCCCCTGCTTGCATGCACGCATGTGGTCTCTCTGTCTCAAAACAAATAAACATTAAAAAAATAAAATAAAATTGATTATGGTGATAGCTGCACAACTCTGTGAATATACTAAAAGCCCCTGAATTAGACACTTCAGATAGGTGAATTGTATGGTATGTGAGTTATTTCTCAATAAAGCTGTTATAAAGGAATTTCTGGGGTCAACCCACCTGGTCTAACTGCAAGTCCCAGTGCCACCACTCTTGAATGTGGAGGGTCTTCAGCTTATCTTATGCACAGTGCTCCTCAATTATTAACACATGAGCTCAAATCTGAGGTGACACATTTGTTCTCAAAATAATGGTGATTTAAGGGCTTGCTATTGGCTTCCTTAGGGGATGTACCTAAAAATGGTGTTTATTGAGTCAGACAAATTAATCAGCTGTGCTTAACTTGACACTCTTACTCCACAGAAAAGTTTCTTTTATTTTTAAAAAGCTATCTCCTTTTATTAATAGCAAATAATACAAAAAGCTCCTCCCTTTTTGAAAGCCTCAGCATGTGTTCTGAATGAGGATATAAACCCAGTTCGTTCATTTATTCAACAAATATTTCCAGAGTACTCACTACGTGCTACTCTGCCAGATTCTGCAAATGCAATCAATGGTGAACAAATAGCAGAGAGGAGAGAGCTGAATAAACAAGCCTTTAGGTCAGTGTGGACTCAAACTAGTCCGTCCTAAATCTCCAATGACAGAGGAATTGGGGGTGTTTCACTGTTGAGGGATTCAGGGAAATGTCTACGTTATCTTTTTTCTTCTTTGAGCAGTCGCGGTTGGGTTTCTTGAATTACATAAATAGTAGAACAACACTAGCAGAAATGGGGGAAAAAAAGAAAAGACGCCAAACAACAGTGCTGCTGCATCAATCCAATTTCAAACCATTTCTCCACTCGACCCATTTTTGAAGATTCTAGCTCCATTTCCCCCTAGCTTTGGCGACCTCCATTGCATGTCTCTTAGAGGACCCAGTTCAAAAGGACCTCCCAAGACTCACTCTGAGAAATTCAGACTTGAGGTGTTGGAGCTTGGTGGCAGCCAAGATCCCCACCCCCCTCCCAGCTGCTCAGGAGGTTGGGGGAGCAAAGAAGTGGATGTAAATCCCAGGACCAGTTTGCTTCTGGGCACATTCCCCCAGATTCAGAAGCCAGGCAGAGGAGGACTGCTGAACATCAGAGCAGAAGAGGGAGGCCAATGCCTGAGGTGTGCAAGCCTTGGCATTGGAGGTATCCTGTGTTCAGAGACCGGCAATGCGATCACTGTCACCAGCAAGTCAGTGGGGGACATCTAGGGAGGAATGTGAGTCCCCACTCAGGTGTGCTGGGGTGTAAGTCTGACCCTGTTGACCTCGCTGACGAGAGGCAGCAGGCAAGCCCATGGGCAGGGCCATGAGGGCCTCTGAGTTTCCACTCTCTGAGGGTACTGAGCACTCCTAGTGCCCAACCCTGCTGAGGCAAGTCCGGCCCAAATGCCAGCAAAGTGAAGAACATGCTGTAGGATCTTGATGTGTCTCTTCACCTCTCTGAGCCCGTTTATTCATCTGTAAATGGGGCTAATAATCCTCACTTTGTGGAACTGAACCTTGTGAGGGTTAGAGATCTCAAGAAGCCTAGCCCTGCTTCTCAGTGAATAGTTTGCCATTATGTCTGGGACACCTACTTATTCTTGTGGGCTATGAGCCCCCTAAATTTCTAGGATTCAGCTTTGTTATTCTCATCTCTCACTGAATAGAATTGTGTGTGTGTGTGTGTGTGTGTGTGTGTGCAAAAAAGGTGATCTTATTACAGCACGGCGACAGGACCTGTGAGCAGGAAGAGCTGCCAGAATTTTTTAAATATTAAAACGTTTATTTTACCAGGTGCCCAGGCAGCTCAGTTGGTTAAACTTGCAACTCTTGATTTCAGCTCAGGTCATGATCTCACAATTCGTAAGATCAAGCCCCACATCTCTCTCTCTTTCTGCCTCTCTCTCTCTCAAAATAAATAAACTTAAAAAAAAAAGTTTTATTTAACAATATGACTACAATGTAATATATGTTTATTATAACATCTTTGAACATATCATAAAGGCAACACAAAATCAAAATAAGCCTGTAATCTGATCCTTCAGAAATAACCACAGTTAACATTTTCATGTAGAGTCTCCCAGTCTTTTGCTTTATGTATGTAGTTGTCATGGAATACACACATTTAGTTCCTACTTTGTATTCTACTCTAAGTATCTGTCATCATAACACTTTTATAATAGCACTTAAATTAACTAGCATTTATTTATTTTTTATCTTTTGTAAAGTACCTAGTGTTTAAAATATTGGGGTACCTGGCTGGCTCAGTCAGAGGGAGCATGTGACTCTTGATCTCAGGGTCATAAGTTCGAGCACCCCATTGGGTGTAGAGATTACTTAAAAACAAATAAATAAGGGGCACCTAGGCGGCTCAGTCGATTAAACATCCAACTCTTGATTTCAGTTCAGGTCATGATCTCATGGCTTGTGGGATCAAGCCCTGAGTTAAGCTCTTGCACTGACAGTGTAGATCCTGCTTGGGATTCTCTCTTTTCCCCTGTTTGTTCCTCAACTGCTCATGCTCTCTCTCTCTCTCAAAAATAAATAAACATTAAAAAAATTAATTAATTAATTAAACTAAGACTAAACTAAACTAAAATAACATCCCACAGTATGATTATACCATAAGTCTTCAACCAACCCTCTATTGTTAGTTGTATCTGGTTCTCACTATTATAAATAGTACCGTGGTGAATATTCTTTTTTTATTTTTTAATTATCAAGTGAATGTCATCATGAATACTATTTTTTAAGCCAATTCTTTTTTTTTTTTCAGTTTATTTATTTTGAGAGTGAGAGAAAGAGAGCTTGCATGCGCATGTGAGCAGGGGAGGGGCAGAGAGAGAGAGGAGAGAGACAGAATCCCAAATAGGTTCTGTGCTGTCAGCATGGAGTCCGATTCAGGGCTTGATCCACAAACAGATCATGACTGAGCCCAAATCAAGAGTCAGGCGCTTAATCAATTGAGCCACCTAGGCGCCCCCATGAATATTCTTTTATTTTTAGTGTTTTTATTTTCTTTGAGAGAGAGTACATGAGTAGAGGAGGGGCAAAGAGAGAGGGAGAGAGAGACTCCCAAGCAGGCTCTGTGTGTGTCAGCACAGAGCCTGATGCGGGGCTCAAACTCACAAACTGTGAGATTGTGACCTGAGCTGAAATCAAAAGTTGGTGTCTTAATTGACTGAGCCACCCAGGCACCTCACCCCCATCAATAGTATTAAAGCTAAATCTTTGCACACATTTCTGATTATTTTCCTAAAATAAATTTCTAAAATGGAAACACTACTTCAAATAGTAAGCAAATTTTTAAGGTTTTTGAGACCTGCTGACAAATTACCTAGAAAGGAAATAATTTTTAAATTTGGGTTTTATCTATTTATTTTAATATTTCTCTTTTTCTACTTATAAAAGGAATACATTCTTGTCAAAACAAACATTGTAGAAATATATATTTAAAAAGATTAAAAAAAATTTTTTTTTACGTTTATTTATTTTTGAGACAGAGAGACACAAAGCATGAACAGGGGAGGGTCAGAGAGAGGGAGACACAGAATCCGAAACAGGCTCCAGGCTCTGAGCTGTCAGCACAGAGCCTGACGCGGGGCTCAAACTCACGGACCGCGAGATCATGACCTGAGCCGAAGTCGGCTGCCTAACCACCTGAGCCACCCAGGCGCCCCAATATTTAAAAAGATTTTAAATTTCCCTTAATTTTATTGTCCAGAGATAATTGCTAATAACAATTTGGTGTACATTAGGAGTACCTTGAATGTCTCCAATTAGATACTTAGGTTTAGTTGATTACCAGATTTTATTTTTTATTTTTTTTCCAATTTTATTTAAATCCAAGTTACTTAGCATACAGTGTAATAATGGTTTCAGGAATAGAATTTAGTGATTCATCACTTACATATAACACCTAGCAAGTGCCCTCCTAATGCCCATCACCCATTAAGCCCATCCCCCCACCCAATACCCCTCCAGGAATCCTCAGTTTGTTCTCTGTATTGAGTTTCTTATGGTTTTCCTCCCTATCTTTTTTTATCTTATTTTTCTTTCCCTTTCCCTACATTCATCTGTTGAGTTTCTCAAATTCCACATATGAGTGAAATTATGATATCTGTCTTTCTCTGACTGACTTATTTCGCTTAGCATAATACCCTCCAGTTTCATCCATGTTGCTGCAAATGGCAAGATTTCATTCTTTTACCTTGCCAAGTAGTATTCCATTGTGTATGTAAACCACATCTTCTTTATCCATTCATCAGTTGATGGACATTTGGGCTCTTGCCATAATTTGGCTATTGTCAATAGCACTGCTATAAACATTGGGGTGCATGTGCCCCTTTAAATCAGCATTTTTTTTTATCCTTTGGATAAATTCCTAGTAGTGCAATTGCTAGGTCATAGGGTAGTTCTATTTTTAATTTTTTGAGGAACCTCCATACTGTTTTCCAGAGTGGCTATATCATTTTGCATCCCACCATCAATGCAAAAGTGTTCTCCTTTCTCTGATCCTCACCAACATCTGTTAATTTTAGCCATTCTGACAGGTATGAGATAGTATCTCATTGTGGTTTTTAATTTGTATTTCCCTGCTGATGAGTGATATTAAGCATCTTTTCATTTTTTCATGGTTAACACCATCAGGATGTCTTCTTTTGAAAAGTGTCTGTTCATGTCTTCTGCCCATTTCTTCACTGGAGTACTTGTTTTTTGGGTGTTGAGTTTGATAAGTTCTTTATAGATTTTGGATACTAACCCTTTACCTGGTATGTCATTTGCAAATATCTTTTCCCATTCTGTCAGTTGCCTTTTAGATTTGTTAAGATTACCATATTTTAAACATCTTCCTCCCTTTTTCTTCATTTCTTACAAGCCCAGACTGAGTCATTAGTGAGCTCCTTCTTTGAAGGTGGCCTGTGGCCAGGTCTACACCATTCACACTCTCAGTACAGCCTTGTCTGGTTATCACGGGCAAGCTCAGGCAGCCATCTCAGCCTCTCTCTGGAATCCACTACTGGTTTCCTCTCCGTGGAGAGGAAGAGTAGGAAGGGGGCACCAGAATGCAGTTGTAAATGTAGGTTCTGGCACTCACCCCCTGGATGCCTGGGGGAAAATGAGTGAAAGCACTGTAATGTAGCCAAGTCTGGAATCATCCCTGGGCATTCTAGAAACAGGTCATATGTACTACCTGTACATAACTACACACACCCAGAACAAACAGCTATGGGCTCATACATAATGTCAGTGCCTAGATTCTATATGCCAGCAGCTATCTCCACATCCTTTAACAAGCTCAGTTCTCTGCGGAAAGCTTACCTGCAGACGTTTGTGAAATGTGTTTATATGCATAAACACACACACACACACACACACACGCACACGTATATATATATAATTTGTCTCTGGAGGGGACCTCTCACCTACACAAGAGCCCAGAGTTACAAAGAAAAACCCTATTGGTGATAACAGAAGGTCCCTTATACTAGAAAGGCTCAACGGTATACTAGAGGGGTATAACAAGGCAAAGGCCTTTGGGCACTATGGCCCTTAACAGTCCAACATTCCTCCCAAACTGATGACACCCCAACCCATCCATACCTTCCATTCAGAGTTAGCTCTACTTTCAGAGATACAGGTTCCCATGACATTTCTTAATGCTGTTAATGGTAATTATAACTAATAAATTCTCTTCTATGGCTGCTAAGATCCTATCTCCTCCATGAAATCTTTTGGTCAATGGCAAGAGAAGTAAGAATTTTACTTGGTCTATTTTGTCTCAAGGTACATTCTTTTTGCGACTTCTTCATCACATGTGTGTAATATCTCCTTGGCTTTATGTAATGTGAATAATATGCATTATCTCTATTTAAAAAAAATTTAATTTATTTTTGAGAGAGAGAGAGAGACAGAGTATGAGTGGGGGAGGGGCAGAGAGAGAGGGAGACACAGAATCCGAAGAAAGCTCCAGGCTCTGAGCTGTCAGTACAGAGCCCAACTTGGGACTCAAACCTGTGAACCATGAGATTATGACTTGAGCTGAAGTGAGACGTTTAACCAACCAAGCCACCCTGGTGCCCCTGCATTATCTTTATTCTTTGAGTTGTTGGACGTATTTTCACTTGTCTATTCCTTATAACCTTTAAGTCTGTCAGTGGCAGACAATGTGTTACAATCCTTAACATCCTGGATCAACAAAATGGAAGCTCCAAAAACCCAACTGTATGTAAGAAAGCATATGATAATAAGAGCAATACTAACATTTATTGAGTGCTGGCTGCGCGCCAGTCCCTGTCGTAAGCACTTTGCACGTATCAACTCATTCTGTCCTCACAACAACACTGTCAGGAAGACACTATTGTTATTTCCATTTTACGTGTGAGGGACTTGAGGCACAGAGAGATTAACTGACTTGCCCAAAGTCACACAAGGAGTAGAACCAAACAGGACTCATAAGCTGACAACCTGTAACACTAACATTTTGGTGTTTAGCATTCTGGTTTTTCCCATGTGTATTTAAAGGCATTTTGTTTTACTTTAGAAAACTGAGGTCATAAATATACTTAATAGGCGTTAAGTGTGTGTCTTTGCTCAGGATATAAGTTTGTAATTTCTGTGATGTACCTTTTAATTTTAAGAAGTTTTTCACATGGCTGAAGTTTAACATTGTGATTTCTGTTAATCTTTTCCTTTGTAATTTCTGTCACTGTTTTTATGTTTGGAAAATCCTTCCCCATTACAGGATCACTATCTTGTCTTCTGGCTTTATTGGTTTTTTTTTTTTTATCTTTATTTATGTTATTTGAAATTTATTTGATAAATAATGTTTCCTTTTCCCTGACAAATTTGTGATATTTCCTTAATATTCCTTAACATTACATTCTTAATTATTCTAAGGTCTGTTTCAAAGTTGACTGATCTGTTTATTTAATAGATGTTGTTTTGTAGGGTAAGTCTTCCCAATTTGTTCTTGTTTTATTAGCAATCGTGCCTTAACATTTTGTCAAATAAACAATAGAATTATTGCATCAAGTTGGTTAACCTAACAAGTTAATTCAAGAAGAGTTGATATATTTAAGATGTTCAGATTTCTAATTTTTTCCATTTTAAAAATCTCCTCCCCTGCTACTTTTTGTTTTTTTCTGGATTACATTTACAGAGAGTGGTTTATTATACTTTCCTTTTTAAAAAAATTGGGGCTCCTGATTCTTGATTTCAGCTCGGGTCATGATATGATGGTTCATGAGATCAAACCCAGAGTCAGGCTCTGTGCTGACAGAATGGAACCTGCTTGGGATTCTCTCTCTCCCTCTCTCTCTTCCAGTCCCTTTTTCAAACTCAATCTCTCTCAAAATAAATAAATAAACATTTTTTTTTAATTTTAAAAATTAAAAAAAAAATCCCAGAGACTTATTTACTAAGTCTACTGCTATTTGGCTTTGTGACTCACAAATTTCTGGAATCATCTTAATTTTGTTCTTCCTATTTTCCTTAGAAGTGTTTTATTGTTCTTTTCATAACTTTTCTGAGATAAATCTGAGTTTGTTTATTTTCATCATGTTTTATAGTGACAGCATTTACCTTTAACACAGCTTTGACTACCTTCTATAATATGTTTTGATTCCCATCATGAACTATGAAATCTGTAAATGATTTTTTAAAAAACAGCTTTTTTGGAATATATACCTACCATCATATTCACCTGTTTAAAGTGTATAGTTCAATAAGACCTTCTGTAATCCCCAGATATTCATACTTACGGATGCTTGTTTTATGTTCTTAGGAATTTTCTGAAAATAGCCACTTATTAAACCAGAATTCATTATAAGAAGAAAAGAAAGAAAGAAAGAAAGAGAGAAAGGGAGAGAGAGAAAGAGAGAGAAAGGGAGAGAGAAAGAAAGAAAAAAGTGTACAGTTCAGTTAAATTTTAATATATTTAGAGAATTGTACAAGCATCACCACCATCTGACTTCAGAACATTTTCATCACTTTTCGAAGAAACCCTGGGGGCAACTGATTGGCTCAAATGAAAGAGCATGTGACTCTTGATCTCAAGGTCATGATTCCAGCCCCACTTGGGTGTAGAGATTACTTAAATAAACAAACAAACTTAAAAAAAGAGAAAGAAAAAGAAACCCTGTACCTATTAACAGTATGTCTCATTTCTCCCTTCTCCTAGTCCCTGGCAACTACTACTCAACTTTCTACTGCCATAGATTTACTTATTCTAGACACTTCATATAAATGGAATTATATAATAGGTGGCCTTTTGTATCTGGCTTCTTCCACGTAGCAAATGTTTTCAAGGTTCACCATGTTACCCATGTATCAGTACTCCATTCCTTTTAATGGCTGAATAACATTCCATTGTATGGACATACTACAGTTGATTTATATGTTCCTTGACTGATGGACATTTGGGTTATTTCTGCCATGGTTATTATGAATACAATGCTGCTATGAACATTCATGTACAACTTTTTGTGTGGACATATGTTTTCCTTTCTCTTGGGTAGTATTTGGGAATGGAATTGTTAGATCATATGGTAACTCTATGTATAACCTTTTGAAGAACGGCCAAGCTGTTTTCTAAAGTGGCTGCACCATTTTACATCCCCACCAGCAATGAGAGTTCTAGTTTCTTCATATCCTCATCAATAGTTGCTTTTTTATTTGTTTTTGATGTAGCCATTCTAGCAGATGTGAAATCATATGTCATTTATTTGCAATGATAACTAATGATGACGATTATGTTGAGCGCGTTCTCATGTGTACTTTGGCCATTCATGTAGCTCTTTCAGAAAATGGCCATTTTTAATTGGATTAGTTGGCCTTATTGACTTGTATGAGTCCTTTATATGTTCTAGATACTAACTGCTTATGAGATACATGATTTGCAAATCATGTTCTCCCATTCTGTGAGTTTTGTTTTTCTCACTTTCTTGATGGTGTTATTTGAAACACAAAAGTTTTTTTTTTTTCTCTAAATGTTTATTTTTGAGAGAGAGACAGAGCACAAGCAGGAAGGGGCAGAGAGAGAGACACACACACACAGAATCCAAAGCAGACTCCAGGCTCTGAGCTGTTGTCACAGAGCTTGATACGGGGCTCAAACTCATGAACTCAAGATCAAATTCATGAACTTAAGCTCATGACCTAAGACAAAGTCGGATGCTTAACTGACTGAACCACCCAGATATCCTGAAACACAAAAGTTTTTAATGTTGATGAAGTTAATTTATTTTTTCTTTTATCACTTATGTTTTTGGTGTTGTATCTAAAAATCCATTGCCTAACCCAAGGTCATGAAGATTTACTCCTATACTTTCTTCTAAGTGTTTTACAGTTTTAGTTTCTTAGTTTAGGTGTATGATACATTTTGAGGCGTTTGTTTGTTTTTGTTTAAATTTATTTATTTATTTAACATTTATTTATTATGTTTTTATTTATTTTAGTAATCTCTATACCAATGTGAGACTCAAACTCATGACCCCAAGATCAAGAGTTGCACACTCTAAAAAAAAAAAAAATGTGTTGCACACTCTACCTACTGAGCCAGCCAGGATCCCCTTTGTTTCCCATTTTGAGTTAATTTTTGTATATGGTGTAAAATCAGGGTCCAACTTCATCCTTTTACATATAAATATCCAGCTGTCCCTGTGTTATTTGCTGAAAAGATTATTCTCTCCTCATTGAATTATCTTGGCATCCTTGTTAAAAATCTATTGATCATACATATGAGCATTTATTTCTGGATTCTCAACTCTTTTCTATTGATATATATGTCTATCCTTATGCAAGTACTATGTAATCTTGATTATTGTATACTTGAATTAAAAAAAATTTTTTTTTACATTTATTTATTTTTGAGAGACAGAAAGAGACAGAACAAAAGCAGGGGAGGGGCAGAGAGAGGAGAGATAGAATTTGAAGCAGGTTCCAGGCTCTGAGCTGTCAGCACAGAGCCTGAAATGGGGCTTGAACTCACAAACCATGAGATCATGACCTGAGCCAAAGTCGGATGCTTAACCAACTGAGCCATCCAGGCACCCCTACTTGAATTTTTAATTTATTCTTTGGAATATAAAAATGTATTTGGGGGGGGGTACCTGGATGACTCAGTCAGTAGGGTGTCTGACTCTTGATTTCAGCCTAAGTCATGATCTCATGGTTCATGGGATTGAGCCTTGTGTCAGGCTCTGTGCTGGTGGTGCATAGCCTACTTAGGATTCTCTCTTTTCTTCTCCCTGCCCCCCCCCATGCCTTCTCTTTCTTTTTCTCGAAATAAACTTTTAAAAAAAAAAGTGTATTGAAAGTATATTTTTAAACATTCAAGTTTTTAGACATTTAAGCTTTAATATTCAGTTTTAGGGGTGCCTTGCTGGCTCAATCAGTTAAGCATCTGACTTTGGCTCAGGTCATGATCTCACAGTCCATGTGTTTGAGCCCTGCACTGGCCTCTGTGCTGACAGGTCAGAGCTTGGAGCCTGCTTTGGATTCTGTGTCTTCCTCTCTCCTCTCTCTCTCTCTCTCTCTCAAAAGTAAAAAAAAAAACACAATAAAATTTTAAAAAATTCAGTTTTATTGCACTTTGATTAAAAAATAAAGATAAGAGTTTCATAAGGTACAGAGCTCAGTGTGTAATCATTAGGCTTATGAATTATAATATTTAGAACTGCCTTATCTAATATGGTAACCACTAGCCACATGTGATGTTAGGCAACTCAGAATGTGGCTAATGTAACTGAGGAACTGAATTTTAAAATTTTATTTAACATTTTCATCACCCTCAAGAATTTCCTCATGCCCAATTGCAATCAATTTCCATTCCCACCCATGTCAGGCAATCTTTCTGTCTTAATAGATTTGCTTATTCTGAACATTTCATATAAATAGAATCACACAACCTACAGTCTTTTGTATCTGGTTTCTTTCACTTAACATAACGTTTTTGAGGTTCATTCACGCTGTAGTGTGTCAATACTTCACTCCTTTTTATTTTTGAGTGGTATTTCATTGAAAGGATACACCACATTGTATTTATCCATTTACCAGTTGATGGACAGTGGATTGTTTCAATTTTACATAATTTTTTTTATTTTTTAATTTTTTAAATGTTTTTATTGTATTTTTGAGAAAGAGACAGAGCGCTAGCAGGGGAGGGGCAGAGAGAGAGGACAACACAGAATCTGGAGCCAGCTCCAGGCTCTGAGCTGTCAGCACAGAACACGACGCGGGACTCGAACTCACATACTGTGAGATTATAACCTGAGCCAAAATCGGACGCTCAACCGACTAAGCCACCCAGGCGCCCCTAATTTTACGTGATTTTAATGAATTTAAGTTTAAATACTAAAGCAGGTAGGAGCGCCTGGGTAGCTCAGTTGGTTAAGTGTCTGACTTGGTTTCGGCTCAGGTCATGATCTCACAGTTCGTGTTTCAAGCCCCACATCAGGATCTGTGCTGATGGTGCAGAGCCTGCTTGGGATTCTCTCTCTCTGTCTTTCTCTGCCCCTCCCATACTCTCTCTCTAAAAATAAATAAATAAACTTAAAAAAATTTTAAATACTAAAGCAGGTAAGATAGTTCTCCTTCAAGCATGACTTTATTGCATTGGGGAGACTACATTTCTCTTTAACCTTTGAAAATTTAATACATGAATTGAGATGTGCAGTAAGAGTAAAATATACTCTGAATTCCAAAGACTTAGAATTCTTGATGTGCTTAAAAGATCAAAAGAATGAAAAAGGAACAGAGACTATCAAAGTAAAGTTGAAAGATGAACAAAATAACAAGATAGGGTTTCTAGAAATGTGGAAGGGGGAAACATTAAAAACTCACCTCTGAATACCTCCAGGGGTGATAGTATCCCCTTGTGTTATTTACAGGCACTGCATTATTTCATATGTATGACCTCTTTTCATCTTCTCAGTGACACAGTGAGGTAAGGACTATCTATTCTGTGCTTGAGGAAACCAAGGCTCAGAGAACTTAGTTTGTCCGAGGTCCCCCGGCTAGCATGTACGAAAACCAGATTTGACCCCTCTCTGATTTCAAAGTCCACATTTGTATCCGTTGCAGATGAATGGAAAGTTCACCAAGAATGTAGACAAGACACATGTTTGACTATGGCCTGGCCTTTAGATTTAAGCAACAGTCGGAGCGATGGCAGAGCAGGAGGGGCAAGGGGAAGACTTGACAAGAAAGAGGGTCTCTTTGCTCTAAATTGACAAGTTATTTCACATACTACACCTGCCGCCGGCCATTTCAGTCTTTTGGAAGGCTCTTCTGTTATCATGAGGCCCAGACCCTGCCCTCTCATCCCAGAGAAATACCTCGGGAGAAATAGCCTTGGCCTCCAGAGGCGGCTCTCACAAAGCCCGGCAGCGCCCCCAGCCCTGCTGCTCGATGATAAGATAAGACGCCCGAGGGACTGGGGAAAGAAGCCAGCCTGGTGACGCCCAGCTGCTCCCTTGGTGACGTCTGTCCACAGCAGACACCATCCCTCCAAGGACTCCAGGCTCAGCCAAGAGGCCTCTGGTTTAAGACCAGCTCTATGGAGCTCCGATAACGCTGCCTTTCCAGAGCCTTCTGCAATCAGAATTGCCCCCAGCCTTCTGACCAAGTGTGGAGGGGGGTCTTCCTCAGCAGTGATGACTGACAGCAAGAAAGGTTCTTGCCTCCCCAGAGTCAGCAGCCCCAGACTGCTGACGCGTGCAGGGCTGGGCACTGTGAGTGTGACAGGACTATTTTTGCCCCAGGACAGTGCTGTCAGCAGGTAGGAGGTGAGGGGTCACGTTGCCGCTGCTGGGGTTGAGAGCTGGGCACAGTGCCGCTGGAGCCTTGCTGAGAACTGGGGTTCCACCAGCCTGCAGAACCTGAAACCACCTTCACTGTTGGGTCACAAAAACCCGGGAAGGTGAAGGACCCTAATGACTGGAGCCCATCACACTATGTTGAAAAGAGGCATCACTCACGATGACCTTTTTTTCTCACCGCTTCCCTGTAATCTTGATCCTAATGCACTATTCGCCACCTGCTTGGAAGAGGTATTGTCCCGGGTTATGCTCAGCAGTGAGCATCAGTCAGAGAGGACTGTGGCCCCTGACAGGCTTCCAAATGCCCTGTTGCAGTGGTCCCGGTAGACTTTTGTAATGGGCAAATAGATCCGTGTAGCAGATTGCCAATGGTGCCCTCACTTTACACAGGAGTCGGGTTCCTGGAAAGTTGTCCTCAGACTGAATCCTATTGGGGCAGCTCTACTGAGGGCAAGATATTCCACACTATGAATGCACAGGGGTTGCTACTCCACCAAAAACAGAGAATGCCTCCTTTAATTAATTTTATCTTTTTATATCTAAATATTTTTGTGAAATTTTATTTTTAAGTAATCTCTACACCCAACGTGGTGCTCAAACTCACAACCCTGAGTTGTTCACTCTACCAACTGAGCCAGTCAGGTGCCCCTATGTATCTAAATATATTATCTATATTTAATTTTATCTTTAATTATGTTTTTTTATTATGAAATAAAGACATTTTGCTTGCCAAAAATCCAAATTGAGGGGGTTGCCTGGCTGACTCAGTCGGTAGAGCATCTGACCCTTGATCTTGGGCTTGTGAGTTTGAGCCTCACGTTGGGTGTAGAGACTACTTTAAAAAAGTTTTATTTTTTTTAATTCAAACTGGGAAAATAGATAACTTAGAAAGGAAAAGTCCTTATCATATAAATTCCTTCCATATATTTTTTCCTATGCTTATACAAATGTGTAGTAATCTAAAATAGACCTCTGAATTTTTTTAATTTTTATCAATATAGGATCATAATCATACTCATAATGACTTTTTCCTCCACTAAGTCTTGCCATATCTATGCATAAAGATCTAACTCATTCCTTTTCAAGACATACATAGTATTTCATTGTGTGGATGAAATGTACTCTGGAGAACATTTTCTGTGAGAGAAATCCTCAGAAGTGCACTTATTAGGTAAATGGATGACGATATTTTAACTCTTAATAAATAATTGCCAAATTGTCCTTCAGAAAAGATTGCAGTGATTTTGGTACATTTGGTAGTAACTTACATTTACATTCCTACCAAGTGTATCAAAATGCTTGTTTATCCACATTGTCACCGACATTGGATATTATCAGTCAATCAAATTTTTGGCGCCAGTGTAATAGGGGACGCACACGCACTCTACAGCCTTGCTTCTTCAGTGTCTTGTTTGTTCTTATTCTCTATTTTTCTATTGGGTTCACTTCAAAGACCTCTATGTATATCAGAGAAATCAGTCCTTTGTCCTATGTGTTGCAATCTTTTTTCTCATTTGTCTTCCTCTTCTGACATTTATGGTGTGGTGAGAGCACAGGGTTTGAAGGCAGACTCTGGCTTTGTCTCCAGTTCACCACCTGAATGACCATAGTTTCATTACTTAGCTTCTGGCTCCCCATCTGTAAACTGAGGAATCAGAACAGTGCTTAGCTCAGGAGAGTGTAATGGGAATGAAATGAGTGGAGGCATATCAAGTACTCGGTGTAGTCCTTGTATGAAATAAGCACTATGGGGTATATGCTATTAATTATTATTATTATTATTATTATGCATTCAAATAGTTTTAATTTTATACAGTCAAATTTATTGATCATCTATGGCTTCTGGATTTCTTGTCATGCTTAGAAAGGCGTTCTTCCATCTAAGACTAGAAAAATATTCACCAAGGGTGCTATGGAAAGGGGTCTGTGGGAATCCATGTTAATATGAATCCCCCACCCCTTCTCCCCCATAATTTGGCTGTTCGCATACCAGAATTTTTTTTCTTCCAGGAAGATTACTTAATTTAATTTAATTTAAGTTTGCTTAAAATAAGAGAAATTTATTCTCTTACAGTTCTGGAGGCTAAAAGTCCAAAATCAAGGTGTTAGTAGGGCCTGCTCCTGCCCCAGAGCTCTAGAGAAGAATCCTTCCTTATGTCTTCTACCGTCTAGTGGACACCAGCAATCTTTGGCATTTTTGGTCTGTGATGGCATAAGTTCAGTCTCTGCTTCTGTCTTTGCATGGTCATCCTCCCTCTGTGTGTCTAAGCCCCTGTTTTTTCTTCTCCCCCCCCCCCCCCCCAGTTTTATTGAGAAATAAACCACTTTTATTGAGATATACACCACTGTGTAAGTTTAAGGCGTGCGGCATGACGGTTTGATTTACGTATGTTGTGAGACGATTACCACAATAGGGTCAGCTAACATCCATCCTACTAATGCAGTCTGTCTTGGTCTCTGTGGTATAGCAGGGTGCTTCCGTCTTACCCCATGTTCTAGAATTCTCTCAGTGGTGTCTTGTTCTTGAATAGTTGTTAGCTGTTTTTCTTGTGAGGGGGAGTGAAATCAGGAACAACCTATATCGCCATCTTTGTGACATCACTCCTCAGGAATTATTTTAATTTTTTTTTTTAACGTTTATTTATTTTTGAGACAGAGACAGAGCATGAACGGGGGAGGGGCAGAGAGAGAGGGAGACACAGAATCCGAAGCAGGCTCCAGGCTCCGAGCTGTCAGCACAGAGCCTGATGCGGGGCTCGAACTCACGGACCGCGAGATCGTGACCTGAGCTGAAGTAGGATGCTTAACCGACTGAGCCACCCAGGTGCCCCTCAGGAATTATTTTAAAGGGGAAACCTGCATTTAGAGTGTGTGCAGGGGCACCCGGGTGGCTCAGTTGGTTAAACGTCTGACTTTTGGTTTCAGCTCAGGTCATGATGTCACAACTCGTGACTTCGAGCCCCGCATCAGGCTCTGTGCTGACAGTGTGAAGCCTGTTTGGCATTCTTTCTCCTTCTCTCTTTTTTCCTCTACCCTGCTCTCTCTCTCACTCTCCCTATTTCAAAATAAATAAATAAACTTTTAAAAATCAATAAAATAGAGTGTGTACAATGAATAGGTCAGGTTGCCTTTATGGTGTCTTGGTTTGGGGAACAGACTGTGTTAGCTTGCAGCTTTATGTCTAAAGAGTGGGCCTGGCAGGTCATACCCTGCCCCCTTCATAAACTAAATAACTTCCACTTGTCAGAAGTGCCAGCTTCATGCCGAGGTCCCTACCCTGGAGGAGTTCACAGTCCAATGAGAGAACAGACTAGTCATCAGATGGAAGGTGTCATTAAAGGCCTCCTGGTAGAAATAACATCCCCGATGGATGTTACTGGGTGGATAGCAAGGAGGGGAACTGAGAACATTCCAAACAGTGGGGACAAGACATTCAGTCACTGCTATGAATATGTACCCATCTCCAATGCATCAGATCCTCTTGCTACCTCTGTACAAAGGCACAGAGGCAGGGAGGACATCCTCTAGCATTGGAAAGAGGTGGTGAGATGGAGAGTAGCCAGAGACTGGATCACAGAGCATCAGACTAAGATTTCCTGTCCCAGTTCTAGAACTTTCCTAATCAGATAGCCTTAAGAAAGTGGCTTTACTCCTCTGGGGCTCATTTTCCTTGTCCTTAATGTACAGCCTCAGCTTATGCCCTTAGGCAGCTATGGAAATTCTATAAGATCACACATGTGTAAACATTCTGTCCTGTACAATGTACATATTTGATACCCTCAGGGTACTTTGTGCTGCTAATTAATAATGGGAGTTGTTCCTGCCTTAGGGGTTTCACTGTGGGTTCAGCCTGTCTGTGTTCCCTGGGGCTCTTGCGCCTGCTTCCTGCAGAGGGGACAGCTTCCAGCTGGATCCCAACCTCCATGTTCACAGCCTGCCCTGGTTTCCTGAGTCTTGATTCCTGCCTCTCCTAGTCTTTGTGTTGACCCAGATCAAGACTCTACTTTAATGCCCTTTAACCCTGGCAAAGATACTCCACAGGCAGGTCTGAGCCTCCTCCCCTGACAGGTTGTTTGTAGCAGGATTAGAATTTGCCCCCTGGGTACCTACTGTGTCCCTTTCGCCTTGTTTTCCCCAGGCATGCGTATAGGCCCCTCTCCACGTCTGGCAATTCTCCCATCTGCCCATGGGTAAGAGTTAATGGCTTAGAGATGGGGCAGGTGAGCATCTTCCAGCCAGACCTCAGCTCCTCTGCACACCACTAGAGCCCATTTGGAAACCACTGGAAACTGTGTCTTCCCCTGGGTGGTAGTGGTTCTCTCAAGACAGCAGGGTCCTGGAAGTCTGAAGACCACTGCAGAGGGCAGCACCCTGCAATCTTACAGTCCTGTGCACAGGGCACTGAAAGGCACCTGTTAGGCAAAGAGCACTTGGTGGGAGTTTTGGAAACCTGCGTTCTGCTTTCAGCACTGTCTCGTTGTGTGGCCTTGGACAGATCCCTGGCCTGCTCCGGTCCTCGGTTTCCCCATTTGTAAAATGAGAGGGCTGGCCATAGGGCTGAACTGATGTCCTGTTGGCAGACAGACATGTACATGGTTTGAAGGTGAAGGCCTTTAGGTGGGGCTGCCACTTCCCAGTGAGAAGCCTTTCCCACCACTTCTACCACTGAAGGCATCTGAATTTGTGTTCTTTGCTGCTCCCCAGTCCTGGCCCTTGGGAAAGGAGCCAACAGTCCTTGGCCTTTTTGGCACCATTATTTAAGAGGCCACCAAAGGGAAGAGGTAAGTACAGAACCAGATCAGGCTAGGTTCTCTCACTTTCTAGAAGCCAACCTTGACCTAAGATGCAAATAGTGAAGAAGTCACTGGGTTTCCCAAGGCCTGTGGTCCTCATGGCAACAAGAAATCTCTCATCCTTTTCTCCTATGCTTACTAGGAGATTGGTCTGGCTTCACAGGACCTGCTCAGAGGACCCAGCACCATGGAGGGTCTCCACTTGACTTAATGCTCTGCTATCGCCATCTTGAAATTCTCAATAATTTTGAACTGGGGACTCCACATGTCCATTCTGTACTGGGTGGGCCCTGCAAATTACTGGAGGTTACATTATACCTGTTTGGAAACCTTTTATCATGTATTCTAGCAGTCTGTCCCCTTAGAGTACTGGTTCCTAAGACGGGCTCTGTGATTACCAGAGAAAGAACATTCTGAAGGATTCTTCTTGTCCTTCAAGGTCCAGATGAGATGACACGGAAGCCATGAAGTCTCCTCTGACCTCCACAATGGATGCTCTCCTATTTTCCCACTTTATCACATGGCACCCATCCCTTTCTATAATTCATCACAAATTCCCTGTCTGAAGGATTCATCTCCACACTATGCCCTCTGTGCTTTGACTTGCCCAAGATAGATAGATGCTCAATAAATGTTTGTTGACTGACTGGAAAGCAAATAGAACTATCTTCTCCGTTCAGAGTACAGGACAGTGCACACAGTGGGTGTTCAATCAATGCTGCTGACTCATTCAGGGAGCAGGCTAGGCAGTTGCACCATATGGGCCTTCCCTTGCCCCAGCTAAGGAGTCACATGGACGATCACAGTCTCCTTTTCCTACTCAGTGAGGGTACAACCATAGAACCAACGAGGTCCAGCATGGTACTGCTCAGTTACAGGGTTTCCTGGCGTGAAGGTGGAAAGGAATTACTCCTTACCCACCATCCTCGCAGTTTCAAATGCCCTCAGGTGCAATTATATTAAGAACCCCTGACACTTGCAAAGCACCTCAAAGTTTGCAAGCCACTTTTACACACATTATTCTCAAACTGTCCTGTAAGTCAGGAAAAATACTTAAATACCAATTATGTATTTGTTTTAACATTTTTCCTTTTACTGTGTTATGTTCATTGAGGAAAAATAAGAAAATACAGATAGAGCAAAAAGGAAAAGAATACCTCAGATTCTAGTACCTAGAGATGATACCGTTAATATTTTAGTCCATAGCCCCTCAG
This sequence comes from Panthera uncia, assembly GCF_023721935.1. Taxonomy (NCBI): domain Eukaryota; kingdom Metazoa; phylum Chordata; class Mammalia; order Carnivora; family Felidae; genus Panthera; species Panthera uncia. Next base: position 36,333,738 of record NC_064809.1, read on the forward strand.
ATGTATCTACACGTATAAACATATATTTTTAAAAATAAGATAATTCCAGGGGTGCCTGGGTGGCTCAGTCGGTTGGGCGTCCGACTTCAGCTCAGGTCACGATCTCGTGGTCTGTGAGTTTGTCGGGCTCTGGGCTGATGGCTCAAAGCCTGGAGCCTGCTTCCAATTCTGTGTCTCCCTCTCTCTCTGCCCCTCCCCGTTCATGCTCTGTCTCTCTCTGTCTCAAAAATAAATAAATTAAAAAGAAAATAGGATAATTCCAGCACTGTTTCATAATCATGTGATTCCCATTTTTAATAGGTGGCTAACAGAGGTCCCAGGTCACAGTGGGTAGTGCTAAAGCTTGACTCCAGGTGTCCTCTTAGGCCAGTGTCTATATCTGGAACCAGGCTGCTGCTTAAACTCCTCAGGGGCCAGAGAGATTGGTTGCTTCTATTTGATGGCAGTAGGAATTGTTTGCTCAGATTGGGCTTAGGGGAAAAGACCCCAAAATTCTCCTGGGTGCCCTGTAGTCCAACATGGGTGAGGCCAGGCCGGGTTGGGCCTGGCTGCTGCTCCAGAGCTCCTACCTCTGCAAAATTGGACTTTGCCTTGCAGTAAACAGTCACAGGGATGCCAGGGGTCGGCTGTCAGGCAGGAGGGCCCAGAGGGAGCAGGTGCCAGGTGGTGGGACTGAGCTGTATACGACTGACCCCAGAGAGCAACTAGATATCTGTTGAGTAGCCTTGAAGGGCTGCGTTTTTTGTATTTTTAGAAAGGGAGTGAGGACACAGCAGTGACCCAGCAACTGCCTCGCTGCCCTAGGGCATTGTCCCAGGCTGTAGAAAGGGTCCTTCCAGCCAGGCTCAGGGCAGGACTACCTGGCCTTCCTGCCTTCTTTCCTCCTTCAGTCCCTCCCTCCCTCCTCCCTCTCTCCTTTCTTTCCTGAGCACACACTACTGGTCAGATACTGTGTCAGGCACTAGAAGAAAGATGTCCTCAGAGATCTGGCCTTCAAAAGCTAAACAGAGGCTTACAGAACAACACAGTTGTTAAGAGTTTGAGCTCTGGCCTCAGACAAAGCTGGGTTCAAATTTTGACTCACCCATCTCTAGCTGTGTGACCTCACACGTGTTACTTAACCCCTCTGAACCTGTGCTTCTCCTGGAAGGTATCTATAAGAAGTGAGAAAATTCATGAAAACACTTAGAAGAGTGCCCAGAACAGGGCGAGTTCTGAATAAATGCAGCTACTAAAAGAGAAGCTGTACATGTGGAAGAATTTAGAGTTTGGGCTGTTTAACATGTTCAGCACCCACGGTGGATCTAGTTCTAGAGAAACCTGGGGGCTGGGTGAGAACTGGCCTGCACCCACTGGACATTTTTGCCAACGGTTTGGCAGAGTTTGGCAGACGGTCATCCCTTTCATGTATGTGGCCTGGACCATACACTAGTTCCCCACTGTGAGGGGGAGGGGTGGTACCCTCTCCTTTTACAAAGGAGGAAGCTGAGAAGCAGTGAGGTTGCACGACCTGCCTGAGAGAAGAAATGGCAGCCAGGCTCAGTTCAGATCCCAGCACAATGCCGACCATTCGCTCAACCTTCATCTCCCTAGACCCTGGCCCATGGCATCAGATCTGTTGCTCAGAGTGCAGGAGCTGGCCTGGGAGAATGTGTGATTGTGCACCTTACTTCCACATTTGAATCCTGAAGAAGGAAGAGAGAGCAGGTGTGAGAAGCCAGGCGGGGACTGCTGGGCAGAGAGGGACTCTTAGGGCTCGGCTTGCAGCTATCCTGGCAGGCTGGCTGGCAGAAGGCTGAGACCTCTTTGGATTGGCTGAAGCCACTGGGGCAAGGACTCAGGGCTGGCCGACCCTTGATGGCAGTTTCCACCCTGGCTGTGGTCCCTGAGACTGTGCTCCAGGAACTCCTCTCTATCTCCATTCTACATGCCTCTGGAGCTGCAGTGAGCATAACAGCATTGCTTCCTCACCTGCAGCCTGTTTCATGTATGCCAGGACCCAGACACTGCGACCACAGGGACAATACACACACACACACACACATGTGCACACTAAATCTGTAGGGAGGACTGAGGGGGTCAGAAGTCACATGCCCATGTAAGGAGCTCTATATAAGAGACCTGTGGAGCACAGCTCACCATGGTTCTGCCTCTTAAGCCCCACCCAAATGAATATAGGGTGACAAATGCATCATTAGTTCATTCAGCGTGCCGGGCTAGGTGCCAGGCTCTGGGACACAGCAGTGAACAAGACAGATAAAGTCCTTGTTCCCATGACGTTTATCTGCTGGGGTGGGATTGAAAAAGTCTTTTTATCTCCTGGCTTCCCCCTTGATACACTGTATTCTCTGCTAAGCCTTGTCATTTCAGGGGATTAGGAGAACAGGGCTATGGGGAAGGCAGGGATCTCTGTTGTATCCTAGATGCCTAGCACAGGGTAGGGGCTGAAAACATGTTTGTTGAACTGAATCAAGTAGGAATCTTGGCAGGCTCCCTCCATAGGCCTGGGTGGGGTGGGAAATGCACCAGCTTCCCTTTTCCCACCTCACTGTCAGATATGATCTGCTTCATGAGGTCTTTTCACCTGGACTGTCGCCAGACACTGTGGGCACAGCTCTCACGGCTTCTTAGTCTAATTGCCTGAAATCCCAAGGAAACCATCCCCGCCTTTTGGAAGCGTGCGATCTAGTGGGGACATACAAAACTCATATGCACCGTCATGTGGAATGTTGATATTTTACCTTATGATTAATTGTTCTGAAAGTCATTTTCACCTACCTGTGTGCAGGCCTCCTATCTGGATTTAGTTTCCACCACAAAATCGAAGGTTCTACAAGACCAAGAAAGGCTCAGTAAAGGTTCCTGAGTCAAGCCATAAAGAGAATCTAAGGGTAAATGTATCAGAGCCCTGTAAACAGGCACGTGATCGGTAGCGCGAGGCAGCACTGGACACTGGGCGGGAAGGAACTGATGGAGTATGCTGGCTGCTGGTGTGAAATACAGATTTTGATTTATTCATATTCAGAGGAAAGATTTAAATGTGCTACTTATACATACTTTAGACTAGTGTCCACTTTTGAGAGGGTTGCAATGCCCTATGCTTCTAGGGACTGTGTGGTGTAGTGGTCAAGGGCACAGGCTCCAGAGCCTGCCTGGGTTCAAATCCCAGCTCTGATATTTAACAGCTGGGTGGTCCTGGGCAAAATTACTGAATTGTCCTGAATCCCAATGTTCTCATCTATAAAACAAGTGTTGTTAAAAGAATTCAGCGACAAAATCAACATGAAAATGTCAGGCCCTGAGCCTAGAAGACAGTAAACACTAGCCGTTGCCATTCGGCAGCATGGTGTAGACCAATGGGCCGCACACTTGAGCTCGCATGAGAATCACTTGAAAACAAAGATCGCTAGTTTCTACCCTGAGTTTCTGATTCAGTAGGTGTGGGGTGGACTCTGACAACTTGCATTTCTAACAAGTTTTATTGCTGCTACAGCTTCCTCAGGGACCACCTTTTAAGAACCACCAGTATAGAAGGAAGAATATAGTTTAGGATTCTGACATTGAGACCATCCCGTGGTATCAGGTGGCTTTGGGCAGATGGTCTCTTTGAGCCTCAATGACTTCACTTGTAAAATGAATGTCGGTAGCCACTTCGTGGGGGTTGTGTCTGGCATACAGTATTACCATTAAGTGTTATTGTTCCAATTTTAGCCAAATCTGTTGGCCTTTGCAAGATGAGGAGGATCACAATGAGTGGAGATGGGTGGGATGAGCCTGGGGAATGCTGCTGAGAACCCCAAGGTCAAAGTGGGGCCTGGAGCAAATGCCAGATGGGTCTGGGAGCCTCAGAGCAAAGTGCCCATTTAGAAAGTACTCTTGCTTAGGGTATTGGGAGACAGCAGAAAAATTCTTTGGAAATTTCTATGTAGCCAATCCATGATTAACTTTGGACCTGAGATGACAGTGTTTCCTGAAAGCCATTGACAAGGTGACCTCTTGCAGGGGAGGTGGAAAATGCTTCCTAAGAAAAAGCAAACAGGCCCCATGGGGTTCCTATTGCAACCCCTATATCTTCCTGTCCCTCCCTGCACACTCTCTTCCTTTTTTATATAGCCCCCTTTTGTTAGAAAGCAACCCTGTCACCTCCTGCCTCACAATGGGATCAAAAGCACTTGGGTTCCTGACCCCTGGCAGGTGGAGCTAAGGCGGGCTTGCCTTGCTGTTTCCCGGAGCGGCCCCCTGGTGGAGAACAGTGACATTGCAGACCTTCCCAGGGGGAGGTTTCTCCCCACGTGTCCAGTGTTCCAGCTCTAAAGCCGGGGTCTGCAGCCTGGGCCAAGGGCTGGAGCTTCTCAGCAAGACTGCGCCCAAGGCTTGGAGAAGATTTCTGGGTCAGTTGGGTATTACTATTACCGGAATAGCACGCAAAATACACCCCACCCAAGGTGGTTTAGAGACTGTTGATTTTTAAGAGATCCACTGCTCTTGGCACCGGGAAGCAGGCAGTCAGAGCGCTAGCCCCAGACCGGGCCTCAGGGGTCTGGGCCTTTGCAGGTTTTGGCCTGAATATCAGTGGCAGTTTCCAATCTGAGTCATTCACTCCCTGAGGCGGGATACCAGTGGGGAAAGGGCTATCCTTGGATAAGGGGCTTTTTTTTTTTTTTTTAAAGTTTATTTATTTTGAGCCAGGCGAGGGGGGGCAGTGCGCAGAGAGATAGGGAGAGAGAATCCCAAGCAGGCTCTGTGCTATCAGCCCAACACAGGGCTCGATCTCACAAACCACAAGATTATGACCTGAGCCAAGATCAAGGGTCGGACCCTTAACCGACTGAGCCACCCAGGTGTCCCCAGGGACTTTTATTTTAAAGGCAGATTCACTGTCCAAACACTACTCCCCTCATCCAGAAGTCATTGTGTTTGAATCCCACCCTCAAAGATGCTTTGTTTTGCCTTTTTGGAAAAAAACTCAAATAAAAAATTCAATGTTATCATCACTTATTGCGCATGTAACATGGGCAAGTCACCAAGCTAGGCACCCAGGGGACCCAGGTACCGAGGGGACCCAGGTATACTGAAGTCTTAAAACGGGCAGCCAGAGGAGCCGTCTAGAGAGGTCTAAGCAAAGCCTGAGGCCAGTATGGAGCACAGCAGCCTTTGCACAGAGCCTGGGCAGAGCGTGCCTAGGGACAGGTTCTAGAAGGGATGAAAGGCTTGGGAGGGTGGGGAGGGCATGGGAAAGAAAGGCCTTAAGTCCTGGAGCTGAGCAGAAGCAGGCCGAGAAGGGTGGGGTGTGTTCAGGGAACAGTGAGTAATCTGGTGTGGCCCAGGGCTGCTGAGCATCACTGTGCCTGGCACAGGCCGAGCGGTAATAAGTAAGGGTTAGCTCTCTGCCCCCTCCCAGGGGTGAAAGGAGGAGCAGTGCACCAGGCTAGAGAGAGGGGTACATGCAGGCCAGCTGAGCACCTGTAGCACCGAGGCCTGGCAGAGACCCCAGGCCCGGTGTAGGGGGGCTTGTCTGAGAATTTCCCTTCCTTTCTTTTTTTTTTTTTTTTTAATGTTTATTTATTTTTGAGAGAGAGAGCAAGAGAGCGTGCGCACAAGTGGAGGAGGGGCAGAGAGAGAGGGAGACACAGAATCCTAAGCAGGCCCCAGGCTCTGAGCTGACAGAGCCACCCAGGTGCCCCAAGAATGTCTCTTCCTGGCAGATGGGCCTGGTGCAGCTGGAAGGTGAGACTCGCAGGGGTGAGAACAGGTGTTGTCGAAATGGGCAGAGAAGTATTTCGATGACCACAGGGTTTGCTGGAAAGACTAATGGTGCCTTTGAAATCTGGGCTGGGACAGGCCCTGAGTCACAGCATATTATTTAAAACATGCCCTAGGCCCACAGGTGCCAAGTCTAATCCTGAGTGGGAGAGATGCTTCTCTCATACCTGTTTGAATACTTTATAGTTTTCAAAGCCCATTCACCTGCTTTATCTCATCGATCTGTTTAACAGCAGCTTTGTGCTAACCAGGGCAGGTACTCCTCCCATTCCACAGATGGGAGAAGCTAAGGCCTGGGTATGATGAAGTTATATATTCTACTTTGTTTTAGCCATTGGCCTTGTTATAGTGAGTGTTTGCTTTTGTTTTAAATTTAGTATTATTATTATTTAGATAGTTCAAACATTCAAATGGTTCAAAATTCAAAAGGTATGGATAAAAGTCTCTGTCAACCTTATCTTCACAGCCTCCTGGGTCACCTCTTGCCAGTTGGAACCCAAGCCTTTTGACTTTAGGACTAGTGCCCTTTCTGCCACCTGGTGCAGGGGCTCAGGGACACTGTAGATTCAGGAAAGCTTGAGGCAAGTTTCACTGCTACAGGTGTTTTACCTCCTCTTAGCAGTTGTGCATATGTATCCTTGGGGACTGTCTTCTTTAATCTTAGTCCACATACGTTTATCTTTCCATCCTAAACTCCTTGGAGGCAGGGAGTATGCCTTCAATTTCTGGGAGGTGGTAGAGTAGGGATTAACCTTGTAGGCTCAGGCATATAGAAAATTGGGATGGGGCGCCTGGGTGGCTCAGTAGGTTAAGTGTCTGACTTCGGCTCAGGTCATGATCTCACGGTTTGTGGGTTTGAGCCCTGCATCGGGCTCTGTGCTAACAGCTCAGAGCCTGGATCCTGCTTCAGATTCTGTGTCTCCTCCTCGCTCTGCCCCTCCCATGCTCATGCTCATGTTCTGTCTTTCAATAATAAATAAACGTTAAAAAAATTTTTTTAATAAAACAGAGAAAGAAAATTGGGATAAAAACCTGTGCTGTGTGAGCTTGTACAAGTTACTTAGGTTCTCTGAGCCTCCACTTTTCCAACTACAATGATCATGCCCTTACCAATTTCACAGGGTTCTTGTGAAGACTCACTGAGATGACTCAGGTCCCATGTTTAACCCTGGGCCAGGCACAAAGTATGAACTCTGTAAGTGGGACCTATGATTCCCAGGGTACTGAGTTTGTGCACAGTAAGTCAGACCCAGGCATCCGTTCAAACTTAATTCTGACGGGATTGGGGATCTCAGGCACCTAATTAAGAGCAAATTGGCATAGTAGGTCACCCAAATCCATATGTTTGAGCAAATCATTCTTCCTGAGCTGGGATCCACCCTTTTTCCCAAAGGAGTCTCCCAACAGCCTGGCTCATCCCCATTTTCTTTTTGGGAGAGGCCTGGATTTTCTGGATAGTCAGTCATTTTGAGACCAACAGAAAGGCCAACAAGGCACGGGCCTATTTTGTCTGTAACCTTGAGCCTGAGTTTATACACGGGGAGACTGCCATATGGCTTTTCTCAGGGCTGACAGTAATGACTCACTGCAGGGTCACCAATGCCCTTGAACTGTCTTGGGCAAAGTGGCTCACTGGATCTGCTTCTGGGCCTTGCTCCACAGCTGCCTGACCTCTGCTTCTCTCAGACGAATGTCCTCAACTCCTGAGACTCTCTATTTAGACACAGGGGCTTCCCCACACCTGTATCACTCTGTGTTCAGAGGGACCCAAGAAATCATTTTTTCTAACCCTCCTCATCTCACAGATAAGAAAAGCATGGGGTGCCTGGGTGGCGCAGTCGGTTAAGCGTCCAACTTCAGCCAGGTCACGATCTCGCGGTCCGTGAGTTCGAGCCCCGCGTCAGGCTCTGGGCTCATGGCTCGGAGCCTGGAGCCTGTTTCTGATTCTGTGTCTCCCTCTCTCTCTGCCCCTCCCCCATTCATGCTCTGTCTCTCTCTGTCCCAAAAATAAATAAAAAACGTTGAAAAAAAAAATTAAAAAAAAAAAAAGAAAAGCAGCCCAGTGGTGGCTACAGGCTTGCTCATACCTCTAGAGCTTGTAGCAGACCCAGGATTTGAACCCAGGTCCAGGGTGCCTTCTGTGATCCTGTCCTGGCTGCCACAAACCCCTACCCCTCAGCCTGCTCCCTCTCCACAGGGTACTCCCTGCCTCAGGCTCCAGGTCCTAAACATTCTGAGTGGCAGATTCCATGGCTTTGTGGTAGGACAGTTACTTACCCCTTTGAAATCTGGTTTCCATGAAAGGACAGAATGATCTCTTGGAGCCTTGTGGTCCCCACTGACCATAATATCAATTAGCAACGTAAAAATGTGTTTACTTTTCTGTTAAAAGAGGCATTCCTTTCCTATCCAACTCAAGTTTTGTAAAGAAACAAAAATATACGCCAACAAGGATGAAGGGATACATAATTGCCTGGCAGAACAATGGAGCAATCCATGACTTCCAGGGATGGAAACCACAGAGCCTGGGGAGCTGGGACCTGGCAAGACAAACAGGGTGACAGGGAAGTCTGAGTTGGAACAAGGGGAAAGGACAAGGAAGAGAGAGGAAATTATTGTACTGGGGCAGGCCCAGGAGTGGGGCAAGCTGGGGAAACAAGGAACGGATCTCCAACCCACTGCATCACCCCACCCCAGCCAACACAATCATGCCCCTCTTGTTGTCCAGAACCCCCATGACACCCCATAATGGGACTCTGGATGTATTCCCATCTGCCCTGATGCCCCCCTGCTCCAACTTCATAACAGTCAAATTCCCCTTCTGGGTTTCAGGGGCCATTGGCTGGCATGATTTTGACGGGTTACCTTTCCCATGGGTATATGCATTTTAACAAACTGAGCCACCCAGGCGCTCAGGGTATATGCATTTTAAATAGGGATTCTGGAATCTCTGGTTCGGCTTCCTGCTTTCTTCAAGTAAAAGTGGAGGGGTTGAGGGGGGTAGGATGGAATAAGACAGATGCCACTGGGAGAGAGCGTCACTGAAAGATCTGACTGAGGGGAAACAGGGGAAGAGCTTGGAGTAGTTCTCTTTCTCTGGGGAGAAACAAAGTCTCATTCTGTCTCTCCATAGCCTCCACCCCTCCAGAGATGGGATTTTCCTTCTCTTTCATAGATTTGGAAACTGAGGCCTAAAGTGCCAAGCCCAGAGACAGAGGTGGGCCCAAAGGCTGAGAGTCCTAACCCTGCAGCCCCTGCTCTGAGGAGCCAGATGAAAGGGGCCAGGAGCTGGAGTGAGAGCATGTGGGTTTGAGGAGAGGGGAGGCTCTGGCAGACTGGCCTTGCAGGCTGCAGCAGGGGGGCAGGGGCAGCCCTGGGAGGGGGCTAGTGCCAAGGCCAGCGGAGGGAGCCGACCAGATCCAGTGATTCCCAAGTCCCAAGAAATATAAATGACTCATGCTGGGTGGCTCTGCACGCTAGCCCAGCCCACATTCCCGGGCCTTTGTTCCCAGCCAGCCTGGGCCTGGCCTTAAAGGGCCAGCTCCTAGGGCCTGAGCGTGGGCCGCTCCACCCCACCCCCACCCTCCTCTTTAATCCTGGCCCTTCCTTGGGTTGCTCCTAGTCTCTGGGCTGTGGGTAAAAAGGGTGGCATCCTGCGGGATTTAGGGGTCCATCCGATTGAATCTTCAAGCTGTAAGGGAGGGCTCTCAGGTCGTTTCATCCATCCCTCTGCCTCTGCATCTAAACTGTCCAAGAAGGATTAAGAAAATCTTTGCCCTGCTTTTTAAAGATGCTTCCGTGAGGGGACCCCTTTCAAAGCAACTTCTTGCAGAGTCTCAAACCATCTCCCTTCTAACACCATCCCCCAGGCTGCAGGCTGGGCTGGAGGCCCCTCTCCCAGGGCCCCTCCCTCTATTTTCTCCCCACCCCACCCTGGGCCCTGCCAGCATTGTTTCTTTCTTGGCTCTCACTTGACACGTGTTTGGTGGGTTTTAGGTTGGCTTGTGAACCCGGCTCCCTGTGCTGGGCCTCTGAGGGGTCCAGGTTTCAGGCCAGTCCTATCCTGTCCTGCCCATGGATCCCTCGGGGGAGAAACACCATCCTGGCGCCCGTGCAGCCGGGCTGCCCCAGTCATTTCTTTGGACCTTGTGTGCCACCATGTGGACATTCTGGAGATCTGGAGCCTTCTGGGGCTCAGAGGGGGCACTCTGCAGACATTCCCACAGCCACCAAACCAAACACTGAAAAAACATCCTTAGCTAGAAAGTAGCCCTGAATCAGCACAAACCAAAATAGAAGCAGGCTCTAAATCAAAGAGGGAAAGATAGGACTGTACCCTCTGTGAAACAATGGCTTTTTTCTTCCTTTTTTTGTAAATATATATATTTTTAATGTTTATTTTTGAGAAAGAAAAAGAGAGACAGAGACAGAGCGTGAGCAGGGGAAGGGCAGAGAGAGAAGGAGACACAGAATCTGAAGCAGGCTCCAGGCTCTGAGCTGTCATTACGGAGCCCAGTGTAGGGGCTCAAACCCACGAACTTTGAGATTATGACCGAGACAAAGTCGGACACTTAACCAGCTGAGCCACCCAGGTGCCCCAACAATGACTTTCTTAGAGCCATTGAACAACAGAAGCCAGCTGGCTCTATTAAAACTTATAGATAGCAATATTTTTTGTTAAAGCTTGGGAAGATCTTTGTGTCCCCAAGCAAACAGCCCCTTCTGTCCCCCAGCCCCAGTATTTGGGCAATGCTCTGAACACAACACTAGAGCTTTGGGTTTAAGGTTTTGTCCACTGTTAATATACAAATTTTAAGAGAGGGGTCTCCTTAGATGCTTTCACAGTAATTTCAGGGTTTATCAGATCTTGAACTGAGAGCTGGGTTTGGAGGGAGTAGAAAGTGTCAAGCTATGGGGGAAACTGGAGGGAGGGACAAGGACAGGAGGAGTGGGGATGACCAACAGGAAACTCCATGGGCAGGGAAGCCCTGCTCACAGTTGTTCCCTAGTCAGAGCCCTTCCAACCGTGGAGAGGCCTGGGGGCTGCTCCATAGACTCTGTCATTTAATAAGTGTCCATTGTACCCAGGACAAACCTTTATCAAATGGGCTAGAACCATGGGCTGTAGCTTTGAGGCCTTTGTGGGGCACTGGCCTTGGCATCCCTAGCCCCAACCAACCAGGCCAGCTGGCTCTGGATAAGCCCAACATCCAGAAGGAGCATCCAGAGCCCTCTGAGACCTGCCCCATCCATCCTTCCATCCGCCCACCCACCCACTCAATAGAAAACCTCTGTGGTCATCTGCAGGGTTAGGTCCACCCTCCTTCCAGGCTGTCACATCTTTCAAAGTTCTGCCTTCCTCTCCTTTCTCACTTACTCTCCTACAGTTCCTTGTCACCCTGATCCTAAATCATACCATAGTCTTTCAGTGGATCTCCCTGCTTCTGGACCCGCCTGGGCCCATGCATTCCAAACACCGCTCCTAAATTTATCTCCCTAAAACACACCCAAGTTGTCCTGAGTGATTGCGGACTCTGCCTGCAGCATCCAGTCTGAATTTCTGGGCCCAAACCAGAGGCCTGCTCCCTAAGCCCTATGTTGTCACTCCATCTTTCGGAGTTAGTGACTTCCTGAGAATAAGAGCTTTGTTTTATATTTCAAAATCAAATCAAATGTAAATTATGTCAATAAATCCTAGCCAAAAAACCCAAAACACTAGCATGCATCACTGTGTGCATACAGACATGCATTCTGATGTGCATGGCTGTGGCCTCAGGGCTCTTGGCCACTCTGTTGAGTAGGATCCAAATACAGCTCCTGACCCATTTGCTAAGCTGTGCACCCCGCCTCAGGGCCACATCATTCTGGGAGATGAGGTGCCCTTCCTATTCCCCCCAAGTCTCAGAGCTCCTCCTATTGTGTTCTGAGATGCTTTCCTTTCAGAGGAAAAGAGAGCGGCCCAAGGCCAGGCTGGGCCCAGGCAACACAGAGAATGAAATGAGGTTGGTGCATCTCACAAGGGGCTGAGGCCCTCCCCTCCCCCTGCCGTGTGAGGGAACGTGACCCTGGGGAAACATAAATGACAACATTCCATCATTTCCAAGTTCAAAGGTCCGTAAGGGCTTTCTAGTCCAACTCTTTATTCTTTCAGGCCATAAAACTGAGAAGGGTGCTGCTTGCTCTCGGTTTACCACCAGGTTACAGGAGAGCTTTAAAACCTCTTTCCAGTCTCTCAACTGCTTCCCTTTCGGGAGCCTTCAAGGTAAGCCTGTGCTTTCTCCCTTACAGCCTGGGAACCCCAACCCCAGGGGCAGCCAGCCCATCAACCTGAACCACTACGCCACCAAGAAGAGCGTGGCCGAGAGCATGCTGGACGTGGCCCTCTTCGTGTCCAACGCCACGCGGCTGAAAGCGGTGCTGGAGCAGGGGCCGTCCGCCCACTACTACACCACCCTCGTCACCCTCATCAGCATCTCTCTGCTCCTGCTCGTGGTCATTGGCATCCTGCTTGTGGTCATCGGTGAGGAGCCCAGGCCTGGACTCGGCCTTGGCGCCCCCTAGTGGAAAGAAAAGCCCCACCGGCTTCCCGGCACCACCCCGCATTTGCACACGCCAGTTTCTCAGCCTTACACTAACATGGTGGTAGTCCTCCGCTTGACAACCGCCCAAGTAACAACTCCTCCACAGTGAGAGCAGGCTCCCTATCCTACCTCCTGGTATCACACATAGGGGTCACTCCACAATACCTTCACTTACTTGTAGCAGAGGTCCCTACTGCCTTTTGTGTGAGCACCCATCCCCACTCTTATGACCCAGGATAATTTCCCAAATCCCTATTCCATTAAGTACCGTGTGGATGCCCCATGCACTGGGCAGTGAGGGAGAAGGCAGCTTAATGCAATGACTACCACCTCCCTTGCTTTCTGCCATGCAAGTCTCTGAGGTGCCAGACTTTCTCTGACCTCTAGTGGATGCGGTGAGGGAAGTTTGGGGCTGTGGCCCCACCCTGACCCTCCCTTCCCACTCCCCCCACCCTGACCCTCCCTTCCCACTCCCCCCATCCTTGTCCACAGCGCGGCTGAACCTCAATGAAGTAGAAAAGCAATGGCAGCTCAACCAGCTCAACAACGCCGCCACCACTCTGGTCTTCATCACTGTCATCATCAACGTCTTCATTACAGCCTTCGGGGCACAGAAGACAGGCTTCCTGGCCGCCAGGACCTCAAGGAATCCCCTCTGAACACAGCCTGGGACCCAGGTGAGGGAGGATGGAAGGTCGCCAAATGACCCTTTTCTCAGCTCTGGGCGTTTGGGGTAAAGTGACATCTTTGCAAGCAAAAGGGGAAAGAGATCTGAGGCAAGGAGGGGATCTTAGAGAAGAGCTTGGATCTGGGCCCAGAAAGTCCCCACGTGCTGTTAACAGGTGACTCTTCCTCGGCAATTAAGCTTGAGCTTTTCTATAGCCTGGGATGGGTTTTTCTATAGCCAGTGTGGTTAGTGCTTGGCTCTGCCCCTCTGGCAAGAGGGAAGATGCAGTAGGGATTCCTCCTTGGCGCTGCCCAGCAGTCCTTGCTACTCAAACTGTAGTCCCTGGACCAGCAGCAAAAACACCGAAGCTTGCAGGAAATGTAGACTGTCCGGCCCCACTCCAGATCTACTGAATGGGCATCTGCATTTTCAAAAGGCTGCCAGGGGAATTGTGTGTGCATTAAAGTCTGAGGGCCATTGGTCTGGCCTGCCCTCCTCACTGCCTCTTCTCTGCTTCCCCTACAGGTCCTGGGTCTGGAACTGCTTCTGCCTTTCCTCCCTGATCTGTTAGGCTGATGGGCACTTTCCACAGCCTCTGGGAGAGCTTCAAAAAGGGCTGTGTAGATGCCCTGGATCCCTACCCACAGCATCTGAAATAAGATGTACTATTTTACTGGCCTAAGTGAATCCCATCTTGGTCTGGAGTCCTGAACTCAGACTGGGGTACTGCCAGTCTTTCTAGTAGCATCTCCAGAATCTAAGACATGTCTATCTAAGGTCAAGCCCGCCTAGCTTCAGGACTCTGGTTCTTACTCCACCTCATTCCTTCCCCTCTGCCCCATCCATTTCCTCTGCTCCAGGCCTCAGTTTTCCCTTTCTGTAAAATGGAATGACTTATATCTATAAATTTTTCTGCAAATCCACTATGAGTCAGTCTTTATGCATTGGGCTGGTCTCTGGATGCCCTCTCCAGCATCTGGAAAGAGCTTGAAGGAGCAAACCTAAGTTCAGAGGGAGAAAAATCTTTTAAATCACTCCCTCTTCTCTGGGTTCTGCTGAGTCAAATTTCCTGGCCCCGCCTGCCTTGGGCTAATTACCATCTGCTACATCAGTGGCAGATTAGTCAATTCTGGATTGATCCATGTATGTGCAATCCTTTTTGAGAACTTGTTATAAACCTATCATAGCTTTCAAATTAGCACTTTCTCTTAGGCATGTACTTAAGGCATACAAACTCATTTTGATCTTTGCCTATGCAAAACAGAACTAGAAAGGTAAATTTGCACCCATAAAATGTCAACAGGGCATCCGTAGCTCAAACAGAAATGATTTTTAGATTGTCTGCTACTTTAAAATAAGTCACATCTTGGCTTCTCTCTGCTGACCAAACCATTCTGGCCCTATGTCTAGCCTTCTTCACCCAGGGTGTCCATCAGCGTTTCCCCACTGAAACCACAATCTCCACAAATCTGCTGAGCAGAAAATGCCCAGTCTGCTATCAGACCGTGAACTCTGCAGGCAGGAAGAGTGCTGGCCCCTTCCAGAGTAAACCATGCAGTTCCCCACACAGCAGGCACCCAACTAATGGTAAAGGATGGAGGGTGGTGTGGAGGGTCCTTGGCACATCCATCAGAGGCCTGACTACTAAGGGACAGAGACGTGAACCCTGGGCCTCTTAGCCCACCCCTCTCCCATCTTGATGGGCAAGGGGAAAAACACACAAGCCACTTTGTTTTCTAAGAAGATGCTGTATTTAACAATTTCCTTCCCCCCATCCCACTCCCTCCCCCCACCCGACACATTTCCCTACAGAACAGGGGCCTACCAGGCCCTCCCCCTTAAGGCAGATGGTGTGGAGGTAACAAAGTCAAACACAAGGCACTGGCCAGGGTCAGAGAGGTGTGCGAGCAGGGCCTAGGAGGCTAGGCTCGCTCCCGTCATCAAAAGAATGGAAGTTGGAGAGCTCTTTGGGTTGGCTCAGGCCTTCCAGTGCCATGCCCAAGGGTGACCCTGGCCCCAGAGAGAAAGCTGGCACCCCAGCCAGCCAACCATAGCTCTCACTGACTCCCTGAAGTCCTTTCCCAAAGGCAGTAAGCCTGAGCAGACTCTGAGAAAAGCCATAGCCCAGGGGGCAGCTATGGCATCCAACAGCCACAGCCTATTAATTGGAAACTCTTTGTCCTTCCTGATTTCTTAGAGAGGGGCAGGGAATTCTCTTCAACCTCCAGAAGGTTCTCAACGGGCCCCAATCTCCTAGATGCCAAGCATGTGCCCTTGGTGAATGCAAGGCCCACCGGGTAGACCCTGCAACTCCAAATGCTGTGACTTGGATTCTATCACAGCACAGCTCTGTGGGGCTCCACTGACTGGCATCCTGGGCCCTGTTGCACCAGCTAGGAGTGCTTCCTCCCAGCAGCGGCGAGCTCTGCGTTCCCCTCCCTAAGCAGACGCTGAAGTTCCACAGCAAGTGTCCGACACACCCACACACCGTTCGTCAATTCAGCAGCAGTGGCAGAGGGAAAAAAAAAAAAAAAACACACACACACACACAAAAACCAGCCCCAAAGGCCCCAGGGGATTTTTAGTGCAAGAGAAGTGTGTGATCATCAGGTGCCAGAAAGGGTCGCTTCACTTTTCGGTTCCTCTGGGCCCCACTCCCCTCCAACTCGGGAAGAGATCACAGGGCGATGCCCTTACCTCCCCCAACCCCTTGCCCCTTACTACCCTGATCCCTGTTCCTCTGTCTTGCCCACACCCCTTCCTCTTCTTCCAAGCAAGGCCGGGGCTGGGGATCCCCCTGCAGGAGGGCAAGGCTGTGGGGGAGCAGAGCTGTGGGGACTCAGGATTTCCACTTCCTTTTCCTCCCGTCCTGCTGGATGCCCACCTCCTCTTCGCATCTGAGTCCACGGCTTACATTCCCATCCTCTTTCCTCTCTGCTTCATGGTCTCCCCAAGGCTTATGCTTACAGGCGGGTCGGGAAAGGGGCTTCTCTTCCTGCCTTCTCCACCCACCTTGCCCGTCCTGCACGGCCTGTATGCCAGATGCTGAGGAATAAAAACCCGCTGTCCACTGGTTCTCAGTCTCCCAACCCCGCTGGGGCACCTCGAGGATGATGCCACTTCTGTGTTCTTGTCAGCCTGAAGTTAGCACCGCCTGGGGGGTAAGGTTAATGCCCTAATCGGTGGCCAGCTGTTCAGTGGCTACCTGGGAGAGATGTGCGTGTCTCTGGAAGGCACGAGCCTGGGGTAGAGCTGAGAACTCCTCTGGTTATAAATCAGCTGCCAGGTCAAGGACCAAGGGACACATCGCTACACAGGAGTGGGTCTGAGGTATGCAAGTGGGGAATGTACCCTAAATGCACGACTCCATCCCTCTCTCACAGTCAGTGCTGGGTCTGGACAGTTAGTTTTGGTTTTCTGTTAGAAAAATAAAAACCCCAATGAAGTATGTCCAAGAGAAGAGTTTCCAGGGCACGGTCACTACTCCCTGGGAGGAGCATGGGTGGATGCTGGAATGCACCTCACAGATAGGTTGGCATTGCTCCAACAGGTCTTTCCTTCCTTAACTGTGCTGCCTTCCCCGGGAGCCGGTCCATCTCTGTCAACTGAGTGCACGGCCCCTCCTGGTCCCTCTCTCAAGGTCCTCCCTTCAGAGGCCCCGAGGGTAGAGAGACAGGCCTCAGCAGCTGTCTGTGTGAGGCGACAGCTCTCGGGGGAGTGAGGGTGTTAGCTCTGAGGCCTCTTGGGGCCCGGCCATGGCTTCCGCTCCCTTTCCCTCTCCTTCTCAACAGTGAGTAGGGGCATTGGGGAGCGAGCACAAGTCAAGGAGCAGGAAGCAGTCAGTCCAGTGGGCCACCCTTCGGGATCATGGCATCTTCATCTGGCGGCGGTTCCACATGCCTCGCTTGGAATGGAAGTGATGGAAGAAATTCCTGAGGGAGAGACGTTCCACTTCCAGGCCTGCTTGGAGGATCCTGAGTAGGGGAGGGGCAGGATGAGCAACAGAAGCGCAAGAGGCAGCTGGGGAGAGGCCCAGGCCCCTGAAGATCCCGCCCTCCCGCATCTATACATCTATGTCAGACCCTGTCTCTGTCTCCCTCTGTTTACTCCCCACAGGGCATGCACACAGCACAGGCTTTGGAGCCAGGCAGCCTGGGTTTGAATTCCAGCTCCTTACTATGGAAAGCCCGTGAACCCGTCACTTTCCAGAGTCCCAGTTTGCCAATCTCTAGAAAGAGGAGGATGATGAGGCACCTGGGTGGCTCAATCCGTTAGTGTCCGACCTTGGCTCAGGTCATGATCTCATGGTTTGTGAGTTCGAGCCCCACGTCGGGCTCTGAGCTGACAACTCAGAGCCTGGAGCCTGCTTTGGATTCTGTCTCCCTCTCTCTCTCTCTCTCTACCCCTCCCCTGCTTGCGCTCTTTCTCTCTCTCAAAAATAAATTAATAAACATTAGAGAAAAAGAGAAGAATATACACTCAACTCTTGAACAACACAATTTCATATTGTGCAAGTTTTTTTCTGATAAATACAATACATATATACACACATACACACACACACACACACACACACACGCACACATATTGGAGGCTGGTGATAAAGGCTAGAGCTGATGGGAAGAAGGGCTCAGTACAGCTCCTGGCACATACCCCGTGCCCACCACCAGGAGCTCAGCCTACAGGGGACACATTATGTATGTGATGGAGGCAGAGGGAGCAGATTCCCCCATTGCTTTTCTATATGCTTAGCCCATGGGGTCCCTCTCACAGAGAGACTGGCCTTCCTGCAAGGCTGTACTGAAGTCTGCATCTGCCCAGCCCGGCAGGGAGATCAAGGGTGGAGGTAACCGCTAGACTAGGCTTCCATCCACTTTGAGATCTGCTTTGGCCTAGTTTTGTGAGAGCTGGGTTATCTAATATGAGCTCCCTCAAACTACCTCCTTTGCAACTTCTGTATATACAGCATATGTCCCTTTTCTTCTCTCCCTCGAGGGAAAAAAAACATACACAGACCCAGTTTTAAGCCTCAGACACTCCCTAGCTGTGGGATTTGGGACAGGTACTAACTTCTCCTCAAGCTGTTTTCTTGTTTGGAAAATGGAGATAACCACACCCCCTCCCAGAAGCTTGGGGTCAAACAAACAAGGGACTGATGTAAATCACCTGCCAAATACAGGCCTCCAGTGATGGCTGGCTGTCTCTTAGAAGTGTCCCCACCCTTCCAGGGCTCCTGACTTTGTCTGTGACATCCTCTAGACACTGGTCCCTTCTTTCTTTGCTGTCTCCCCTTTCCCTCCTCTGCCCCTTCAGCCCAAACCTCAAGGTATCATCCTCTTTTCCTCCCCTTCCCTTGGCAACAAATTTCTTTCCTTCCTTTTTAAACTTTTACTGATTAAATAATCTCTACCCCCAACATGGGGACTGAACTCACAACCCTGAGATCGAGAGCCGCATGCTCTACTAAGCTACTGGGCTAGTAGCCTCTCTTGGCAACAAATTTCTTTCTTTCTTTCTTTCTTTCTTTCTTTCTTTCTTTCTTTCTAAAGCAAATTTCTTGACAGAGGAATCTCATACTGATACAGCCTCCACTCCCTCACCACCAGCACGCTCCACGATCCCCTGCAACTTGGGGTCCCCGCCTGCCTGCTCCTGCTTCAGCACCCTCTTCTCGCCCGCTTGCCAAGGCTGCAGCTTGTCTGGGGTTCTTCTTTCTCCTTCTTTCCACTCTTTCCTCCTCCCTGAAACTCCCTTCTCCCAGGGCTTCCAGGGACCAGGACCTCCTGGATATCTTGCTGCCCTTTAATGATCCACACTGCCTCTTTTGTCGGCCCCAAAGTCTTTCCTGCCCCTTCACCTGTTCTCTCTCATCGATTCCCACAGCCTCAGCCTTCCCAGCCAGGCAATGGCAGAGGGGAAGAGAGCTCCAATTCGGGAGAATGCAGCCATATTCTCCCACAGCACCTTGCTGTGCTTTACCCTGACAGCATACCATGTGCTTTAATTTCCATGCCAACCCTGTGACACAGGCAGAGGCGGTATCATCCCCCTTCTAATACATACAGAACTGAGTCTCGGCCAGGCAGGTAATGTGACCCCCAGTAAGTGGTGGGGCTTCCTTTGAGTACAGTGCTCTTTACCTGCATATCAGGAGTCTGCAGCCCAGGGGGCCGGGACACCATCCGTCTAGCCCTATTCCCTCCCCAGAGCACCTGATGGGATGGGATCCAAGCACGTCCCTCAGATGCCCTCCTTTCCCAGTCACCTGTCCAGCAGCTCCCAGTCTTCCCCACCCCAGCGATCTCGGAACTCCTTGGTGTTCATGCCCCCGATTCTGTCCAGGTCTGACTTGTAGATGCCGAGCAGTCCAAACCCATTCACCTCCCAGTAGCCTGTGAACAGACAAGAATCCCCCGGTGAGATGAGCCAGGGGCCAGGAGGAAGCAATGAAGGCCTCTAGGCTGCATTCCCAGAGCCTTCTCTGAAAGACAGAGGATGGGGTGCCTGAGGCTGAAAGCTGTCTCGTTTGAACAAGTCCCTTGCCTGTTCTGGGGGGAAGCCCCCCGACGCTAACGTTCAGGGGCCAATGGAAGCAGCGGTCCTAAAAGGGAAGGACCATGGGCTCTACAACAGGATCTGATAGCACCAGTCACTAGAGGCACAGCCCAGTGCACCTTCCTTATTTGTTTCCCTCTCCAGAGGCAGGGAGCCTGTCTTTCCATTTTTTTTCCATCTGCACAGGGCATAGAGTCTGGCACACAGTAAACGTCTGGTGAAGGGAGAAAGGAAGATGGGGAGGAAATGTTCATCGTTGCCGCTGCTGTGGCCATGAGCACAGCCCTCAGGCACCTCTCTGGTGGACCATCCAATGGGCAGAAGCAGCAGGCAGGGGGTGGGGATGCTGTCATGGCATGGTTGACATGGTTGTTTCCAGCTCTGGGATGAAGAACCAAGGCCAGAGAGGACTTTCCTACCCTCCCCAGCCCAGGGCAGAGCTCACCCTCAGGCCACTGGGGGGTGGCCCCGCAGTGCAGCCTCATCACCATGGGGGCAAAGGCCATCTTGCCCTCTACACAGTGCTTCCGGATGGTATCGATGATTCCAGCTGGGAAGTGGATGTGGAGGTCACATAGGAAGATGATGCTGTGTGGGTCCTGGGGACAAATTGGGGAGGGTCAGTAGACCCTACGGACCAGGGCTCAGAGGTCAGGCCACTCCCTAAAACGATCCTTAGGTCCTTCCCATTTGAATAATGGACAAATTTCCATAATACAAACTGTTGGGCAGATTTCCATAGTACTGGGTACCAGAGTGCAGTTCTCAGAGTCAGAGAATGAGTTCTGATGCCTTCCCTCCACAATGTACGAACTGCAAGGACTCAGGACAAATGCTCCAGTGTCATTTGTTCAGTCCCACCCTGGCACTGGCCCTGCCCCATAGCAGAGTGGAACGTCCGTGTCCTCATTCCCTCCCGCTGTGAGGAGCTGACTACCGCACGTATCCCAAATGTCTCCTCCTCTTAACCAATCTGTAACCACGTCTCCAGAGCCCCTCCCAGGTTATTACCTTCACCAGGTCTATGCCAGCCTGAAGCCCAGCTGAACGCTCAAAGTTTCCACTTAGCTTCATGTACTGGTAGCTGCAGGGAGAAGAGAGGAGGGAAGGGCAGAGTATCAGGGCTCAGCAGCGATGGTCCCTGGAGGAAGCCAGCAGGCATGGAGGAGGGATGATGCGTGCTCCTGGGATGGGATTATGGGCAGGTGAGTCCTCTGGAGAAAGCCAGAGACTGGGACTCAGGAAAGCCAGGTGGGACTTCGGGCTCTGCCTAGGACCCAGCAGTCCTGAGACTTCAGAAAGCAGGTGGCTAAGGCCGTGTGCTGGCCAGGGAACCTCCTCACCTCCGCAGCTTGGACCTCTTTAGGGCCATCTCGACGTCCATGTCCCCACTGCTATAGTCCGTGATGATGATATTGAAGTGTGGGTCACCGGTGACCTGGAACAGCTTTTCCATGTCTCCAATGAATTGCTGTACCCAACGCGCCTGGTTCTTTACTGCCATGGTGGGCAACAGAGAGAAAGAAGCGATAATGCAAAGAAAGGCACCCCACTGCCAGCTCCTACATGAGTCAGGACCCTATCAGACCTCCGCTTAGGGGTAATACAACTATGGAACCCACCCGCAATGCAGCAGGGAGGCGGAAGGTGGAGGGAGAGCTCACCGGTGAAAGGGGGCTCTATACCCTGCTGCCTACAGAGCCTCCAGGCAGGGCCCCATGGGAAAGCCTTGGACGGGGCTTGTCCTCAGCTCTCCTAGTCACCCGATCATGCTGTCTCACTGTTATCTGCCCATCCTATTATCACCCTAGCCCACAGTTACACATGTCTGTTACGTGCTCCCCTTTTCCACTATAAAAACCAGGTAACCCCCTCTATGTCTTATTCCCCAGAGTAGTTGCAAACCCCAGTACAACAATCTGGCCATGATTGCACCCAACCCCGAAACCTGTTATAATAGGAGAGCAACTGGCCCGGGAGTCAGCATCTTTTCCAACGCCAACACTCAGTCATGTGATCTTGGGTCCTCAACTGTAAGGTGGCCTCTCCCACAGGTTCTTATGAGATCAAATCAGTGAGCAGAGACCTGGGTGCTCACGGTTACTTTTAGGATCCCCACTCTGCTGATAATGGCCGGGCTCTGCTTGAGGCTCACCAGGCACAACGAAGTGGACCACGGCTCGGTGATTCCAGGAGAAGCCCTGGGGCCAACACAGCTTGGGCTCTGGGGCCCGGACATTCAAGACATGTCTCCGGCGGTTGTGTGAGCCCCAAACCAGGCCCTGCAGGTTCCGGGCCTCGACCTCTTCCCCACCAGCTGGATCGATGCCCTGCCAGCCTCGTGTAGACACATACTCGGAGAGCCGCACTGGGCGCTGGCCTTGTTCCAGCAGCTCAAGCTCCAGGAGGTAGCGACCTCCACGTAGCTGGTCCTGGCGCTTCTCCACGTTCACAATTCGCTGCAGTTGGTACTTCCTGTGGCAGAAAGGGCGGGCAGCTTGAGTAATTCCTTCCCCTACAGTGGGGGTAACATGGTGTGGTAGAAGCCTGTAAGGCCAGTGGTCAGGAGACCCTGGTTTTTGTCCTGGCGATGCCTTTGGCTAAGATGCTTATACCAGGGGGTGCTAGTAGAGCATGCAACTCGATCTCAGGGTCATGAGTTCAAGGCCCAGGTTGGGTGTAGAACTTAAGAAATAAGAAAAGAAAGAAAGAGAGGGACAGAGAGAAAGAAAGAACAAACTTACACCAGATGCTTAATCTCTAGTGTTCACTGCCTCCATCTTTAAAAATGTACCTAACTGACCTTGGATGATCTCTAAAGTCTGTTATAGCTCTAAGATCCTAAGTATGTAAGGTGAATGTGTGTCCTTCAGAAACTGACCCTCATTAATAAAATACTCTGCTCAGAGTACATAAGACACATGGATTATCAGATAAATGTTGATTGGTTGGCTCAATATCATTAGTCACTAGGGAAATGCAACTCCAAACCATAAAGCGATACCATTTCACACACTTTAGGATGGTTAATGAATTAATTTCTTAATTAAAATGTTTATTTTTGAAAGAGAGTGAGAGAGACAGAGAGCGAGCAGGGGAGGGGCAGAGAGAGACAGAGACACAGAATCCAAATCAGGCTACAGGCTCTGAGCTGTCAGCATAGAGCCTGAGGCGGGGCTCAAACTCACAAGCTGTGAGATTATGACCTGGGCCAAAGTTGGATACTTAACCGACTGAGCCACACAGTCGCCCCTATTTATTTATTTTGAGAGAGACAGAGCACACAAGCAGGGGAGGGACAGAGAGAGAGGGAGAGAGAGAGAGAGAGAGAATGGCAAAGCCTAATGCGTGGCTCAATCCCACAAACCGTGAGACCAACACATGAGCCAAGATCAAGAGTCGGTGACTCAACCGACTGAGCTACCCAGGCGCCCCCCACCTCAATGGCTATTTTAAAGAAAGGAAGATAACAAGTGTTGACAAAGATGTAGAGAAATTGAAACCACTGATGGGAATGAAAAATGGTGCAGCTGATTTGGAAAAGAGATTGGCAGTTTCTCAAAATGTTAAACAGAGTTACTGTAAAAGTCAGCAGTTCTACTCCTAGGTATATCCCCAAGAGAACTGAAAACATGCTGACACAAAAATTTGCCCATCAATGTATTCATAATAGTCCCACAGTGGAAGCAACCCAAATGTCAATCAACTGACAAATGGACACACAATCCATGGCATAGTCACGCAGCGGAATATTATGCAGCTGTACAAAAGAATAAAGTACTCAATACATTCTACAATATGAATAAGCTAAGTGCAAGAAACCAGAAAAAAAAGGCCACATATTACACAGTTCCATTTACATGAAATGACTATTATAGGTAAATCTGTAGCAGAAGAGAGTCGAGTAGTGGTTGCCAGGGACTGAGAGGAGGGAGAAACGGAAGTCATGCTAACAGGTACAGAGTGTCTTTTACAAGGGATGAAAATGATAGGAATCATAGTGGTGATGGTTGCATAGCATTATGAATATACCTAAAAACCACCAAATTGTACACTCTAAAACTACACTGTAAAACGGTACATTAAATAGTACGTGAATTCTATCTCAATTAAAAGAATGCTGATTGGTTAAATGAACAAATGAACAAACAAAGAAGTAAGGCCATGCTTGCTGCCCTAGCCCTTGTAGCCCATACCTGGGGTCTTGTCTCTTTTAGCCTCAGTTTTGCCTGATGGTGGGACAAAGACCTGACGGGTACACCTCATTCTCAGGGACGGGGGGGTCCCAGGTGCTTGATCTTCCACGGAGCCTGCGGCAGGGGACCGTGCTACAGCCCCCAGGTCCCTGCCCCCAGGCCAGCTGGCTGCGCGAGCCCCAGCCCCGGTCCCAGAAGAGCCCTTTACCTTACCCCCGGCTCCTCTGGTTGAGCTTCTTCAGGAAGACGCGTGTGACCTCGAGAGCCTCCTGCTCTGGAAGCAGCAGGTTGCCAGACGTGTTACAGTTCAGATCGATCCAGTCAGTCCGCAGGGCTTGGAAGTCCAGGTTCCGAGCACTGAAGGTCTGGTCCCAGCTGACCACAGGGTCAAACATGGGCATGTATTCGAACACCTCACTCACATCCTCCTCCTCTTCCTCTTCCTCCCCCTCTTCTTCTCCTTCTGCCTGTCCTTCCTGGCCTGCAGCTACTACCACCTCTCCCTCCCCGGGCCAACCCCTCCGGGGGGCTGGAAGCTCCATCCTGTCCCCCCTTCTCTGCTCTGCAATGTATGTCTCAACTTGATTCAGCCACTGGGATTGCCCTAGCGTCTTCCTGGGACTGTCACCAGTGGGCCTGGGCCCCTTGACTTGAGGCGGGTTCCCTGCCAGATGCCCCGGAGGCCACTTCTCAGAGGGAGGGGGATCTTGGCTGAGCCCAGGGCTGGGTCTTCTGTCCTGCTTCTCTGGGGGCTGGACTGGGACATCACTGGTCCTCACAGGGAAGGGAGCTGTGGAGTTCCTCTTGGAAAAGGGTGCCAGTGGACCCTCCCAGGGCTGAGCCAGGAGTTTCCGCAGGCTTCGGAGGCGGTAGTCAGTGACATCCTGCCCAGGGGTGAAGGTGGGCACTGGTTTTCCCTCTGGCATCCTGGCATTCTGGTCATTGGAGTCAAGGGTCTCCTCCACTGCTTCTCCATATTGGGATTCTTCTAGAAGGCCTTCCTTGAAACCTGTCGTTAATAACAACCATTCCTCACATTGGAGTTGCTAACCTTTCCCAAACGAGATATACAAGATAGCTATTGATCATCTGTATAACACACCAAGGAGTTTCAGATGGGGACGGCATCTGGGCTCTGCTATTCACTCACTTATTTATTGTGTGACCTGGGGTGAGTTACCAACCTCAACTAACTCATTTCTTCCTTCGTGTAAAGGGAATAATAGCCCATCTTCCATAGGGTTGTTGTGAAGATGGAGTGACATAAAATACACAAGGTGCCTAGCAGGTGCCTGACACTTGTAGGACCCAACAAATGGCCCTGGACGTGCCCTAATCCCTCAGGAAGGAGGGCCACAGGGAGACAGTGCTTCTTTATAGCAGACTTCTCCAGTGAGGTGCCAGGGACAGCGATGCCCTCAAGCAGTCCAAGGAATCTCCTCCAGGGCTCTAAATCTCCTCAAGCTGACTGCAGCATGCTGTTAAAAACAGTGTCATTTTCTACCGGTATGGAGAAGGTAGGAGTACCACTCTCTACTCCTTTGGGTTGGAGGAGGGGCTGTGCTGTGTGGTTTGGATTTTAAGCTCCTCAGGGGCAGGGCTGGCATGGTCTGAACTTCCCCTAGAAACAGACCATGGTCACCCCTCCCGGCCTGACCTGGAAGCCTCAGCTGTCACTCTGTACCTGGCTGCTCCAGCTTCTGCTTCTCAGGCTGGTCCATCTTGATGTACTCCTGAAAGCTGAACCTGTAGGAGGAAGGCAGAGGTAGACTGGCCCCCGGTGCCCTGCAGGCTCGTGAGTGAGGCTCTGCCTGAAGCCCCCGCAGCAATATGGAGTCATGCCCGGGACTAGGGTGCAGGAAGGAGGCTGGGCAAGAGAATGTGTGTGTGTGTGAGTGTGTGGCGCGCCCAGGAAGGCCCAAGTCTCCTTGGCCTGGAAGAACATTTGTGTCCCCTCTGGTCCATGAAGCTCTACTGGCTTTTGCAGAACCCATCCATAAGGTCATTTCCTTACTCCATTCAGTGTCACTCACCTGTCCTGGTAGTATGAGTTTTCCTGGTAGAAGCATTTATTGTGGGTCTCCATGTGGCTCAAGCGGGTGTAGTCATTGGGGTAAACGAAGGACAGATGAACCTGGAGGCAGAGAAAGAAGCAGCAGGAATAAGAGCCCAGGATCCTGGTAAGAAATCAGCTAACCAGGATTAAGCCTGCCCCTGGCCAGGACCACCTAGGGCTCCTAGGGACTGGTGAGGGGAAGAAGGGCTGCTCTGAGCTCTGAATTTGTTATGCAGACCGGGATTCCATTCCACTCTTTAGGCCTCCTCTCCTGGGCTCTCTGGACCAAGCATAAGCCCCGATTCAAGCTTCCTGGTGCATACATACCTCATCTCCTATCTTAGCTCCTTCTCCCCAGCTACAGCCAGGACCATCCTCTTCTCCTTCTGCCATCTTATCCTCTCCTACAACCTCTAACCTTTACCTGCAATGTCCCACAGTCCCCTTTTGTCATTCATTCCATTGCTTTCGACCCTCTTAAATAGCTTAAGGCAATGTCACCCACAAACATCTCAGTTCAACCTCACCCATTCTCTGACCTTGGGGAGGACTTCTAATCATCTCTAGATCTGGATAAGTAGTGTGCATTCTGCCTCTACAGTTTCTACTAGGGCTACAGGCTCTCTAGAGCTAACCTCCCATCCACAGTTCACTTTCCCCCAGTGCCTTGTCTATGAGTTTATTAACTATTGCTGGCTCATAGCCCAGTAGGTCAGACCCGGGCAGGACTGTATGGCCCAAGGAGCAGAGAATATAGGAAGCATCGGGCCACCCCACCTCATGTCATCACTGTTGCCGAGTTGGTGTGGGGGCTTCCCAAGGCAGAGCCTTACAGGGTGGTCCCATGGGTGAGAGAGGCAACCGGGAACGCAAGTGCTCCAGCCCAGGGACCTGTGAGGACATCCCGTCTGCTGCCATGTGGCATGGGGAGGAGGAAGAGTCAGCCCCGGCACCCCTCCATCTCAGCCACAGGCAGCAAGCCCTCTGGATCCTGCCCCCACTGGCCAGCCCCAAGACTTACAAAGCGGAGTCCCTGGTAGCGCTGCAGGGGGAGCCCATCCACCAGGTAGCTGGGTTTGTAGGGACAATCAGGCAGGACATGGCGGAGATGAGCCTTGGGAATCAGAGGCACTGAGGACAGTAAGGGAAGAGGGGTGAGGGTGCGGACGGGAGCCTGGAATGGGCTGGCTTAGAGCCAGGAAGGCACTCGGCTGAGGAGGAGGGCCGAAGGCCTCTGCTCTGAGAAAACACCTTTTTGTATTTGCTCGTGGCAGCAGTGGGCAGAGACCACGTCCATCAGCTGAGGCTGCCAAACCAAGGCTGGCACCACTTTCTGGGGTGGGTGCATTCAAGGAGCACCTTGGAGGCCAAGGATTCAGACACGGTCCCTGGTTCAAGGTACAGCACAGTACTGGGACTGCTGTACTGGGCTAACCTCAGTAAAGGTTTAGAAACATCCAAGAGGCCACAAAGTCTCACCCTAGTGTAGTGCCAATAACTGAATTTCCTCCCAGTTGTTATGGGACTTGGTCATCTTTAAAAATGTAAATTCTCCCAAGAGTTGACAACTCCAGCACCTCGGTGGGAACAGATTTCTCTCACTGGATTCAAAGAGTTGTGATCCCCTAAGAAACTATGACGTATGGAATTGTGGAGGCATGCACAGGGGATTTCTGGGCTCTAGTTCTATTTCCTGTCCTGGGAGGTGGTTACACAATGTCAGTTCTATAATGATTTGTATAATTATAAAATTGTACATATATATTTTTTGTTATATTTTACACTACATAAGGGGAAAAAATGACTCTTTGACTTTTGGGATACTGTGCTAGAAGTGACAAGTCTCCCAAGTTGCCTCCCACTAAACCTGGCAGAGTACCGTCCCCAGACTGGATGACAAGAATGCGGCCGAAGCCTTACCTCGATAGAGGGTGTCCCGAGGGTCCGGTCGCAGCATGTCTGCAAGGGGCTGCTCATCTCTAGGAAGAGTGTCTGGGGACCCTACATGGCTGGCTGCTGTCTGAGGGATGTGGCCCACGTCATCCATCCTTAGGACTGTCTCGTCTGGGCCCAGGGAGAAAAGAACAGAAAGCAGCTGTGAGTCCTGGGGCAAACCAAAGTCAGGCCCCTGCCCCTCTGAGGGGCTGAGTGCAGGCTTCTGTATCCCCCAGGGGCAGTATGGGGTGTGCGTGATCCCTCTCCCTTGTTAGCCCTGCTCCCTCACAAGTTGTGGCTTTAGCTACTGATCTCCCTTAGAGCCACCCCACCAGCCCCATGGCTAGCACATACCACAGTGTATATGGGAAAAAGACAGCTTTCTGCTGGAAATTTGTCACTGTAAGTATGCCTCATTTATTTAACAAATGCATCTATAGCATTTACTAAATAACAAAACAGGCACCGTTCTAAGCATCTTATAAATATCAAACCATTCAATCTTTATAAGCACCATAAGACTTATGTACTTCGTAATTATTCCTATTTTATAGACAAAGAACTTTGGGAAAGAGAATCTAAAGCATTTGCCAGAGATCACACAACTGATTAAGTGGCAAAGCTGAATTTGAACATAGGCTATGTCGTCCCTGCCGCAGACAGGTCAGCCATGCCCCCCCCATGGGCAGGGCACCCCCCCCACCCCTGCCCCCGGCATTCTGCACAGCTCACTCATCATCTCCTGGTATTTTCTCTCTTTTGTTTTAATTTTGAGAGAAAGAGACAGATAGAGAATACATACAGGAGGGGCAGAAAATGAGGGAGAGAGAGACAATCCCAAGGAGGTTCTATGCTGTCAGCACAGAGCCCAACTAGGGGCTTGAACTCACAAAACCATGAGATCATGACCTGAGCTGAAACCAAGAGTCGGACGCTTAAACGACTGAGCCGCCCAGGCGGTCCATCCTCCTGGTATTCTCATCTCCAAGTGGGCCAGGCTTACTCCTTCCCTTTTCTCACTGCCCTAGGGACGGGTTGCTTGTCCTTGCTCCCTGCCTCCTGGATTCATTTGTCTACAGCCCCAGGTAGAGCTCTCCTTCTGTACCCAAGGCTGGGTGCCTCTGGCTCATCTCACTAGTTTCTCCCCTAAACTTTGGTATGGGCCTCTTTCTTCTCATCTCACATTGCATCTATGGATTCTAGCTCTCCCTTCTTCCTCTTGCACCAATTCAGCAGCTCACAACCTGCCCCTCTGCCTTGACCTTGACTTTGTGGCCTCCTGCTTTACTCACCAGCAACCTCCTCCCACCTGCCTTGCCCATTCCATACTGCCTCCCCTCCCCCACCCATCCCCGTCTGGGAACCCAGGCCTCCCCGGCCTGTCCCCATCCTGCCCTCCTTCTCTCTCACACACTTCCCACTGCCTTCCCAGTCTCCTCCCAGCACTTGGCTTGTCCTTCTCCCCTTAGGGTTCTGGCCCTGCCTGCTCTTCCTACACCCAGGCCCAGTGATTTCTCAGTGGGGCCTGCAGATAGGAGTCTTGCTGAGGAAATCATGAACAATTCACAGTACAACTGAAGAGTTCATTTATTGTGAATTTAAAGCAGGTGAGAAAGTTTCTTTAGCTCTGGTCATGGCTTTGCAAAGAACCATGGTTCCCTCATCTGTGAAATAGGAAACTGTCTCACTCAGAGGTTTCTCATCTGGAGTGAGCCTCATGGTCTCTGGATGCCCTTGAATCTTACACAAAATATTGTGCATGGATGGGTAAGGGCATTTTTCTGGGGTGAGGTCGCAGTGAGCTTCCAGCAGGTTCTCAGAGTCCCTGACCCCTGAGACTTAAGGACCTCTGACCTTAGGGTCCCTTTAAGTTCTGTTCCTTGTTCTGAGCCCCCTTCACACCCACATTCCAAGCATCTTGAGCTTTAGCCTGCACCCCTCCCCTGACCGAAGCCCCCTGTGGACTGAGCCCCACGTGTTGGTGCCAGCTCGCCTCTGTGTCCACGCGAGGAGCAGAGCCTACTCACTTGTGAAGAGGGACAGGGAAGGGGAGTCAATAATGCTGAACTTGGCTCCAGGGTCATTCCGTCGCCACTGGAAGAGGAGAGAGGGCAGATGCAGAGGGCTGGAGGTAGCTGGATTTCAAAAAGGGTTCAAGGGACAAGGGGCGAGGAGTGGCTCAGAGCTGAGCTAGGAGGGCAGGAGCAGCAGAGCCCTCACCGCGACTTCCACATGATCGGTGCCCTCGTCATTCTGCTTGTGCAGCACCTCGAAGTAGTACCTCTGGGAGGCTGCCAGGCTGGCAGGAGAGAGCAGAGAAACAAAAGGCTATCTTCTCGGGCCGTGTTGTCACCCCTCTGACCCACTCTTCTGCCATACCAACACCAGCTCCCACCTTGCTCCCGCCCCCGCCCCCCCCCCCCCATATCTTCTCCTTGTCCTCTCTTTGTTCACAGAATCCCAGGAGCTTTGCTTTTAATGCTGGCCTGGAGTCCCCACGCTACTGCTTACCCACAGTGTGACCTTACTTTTCTCTTCTCTAAGATGGCGGTAATAACAGTACATACTTCATAGGATAATCATGAGAATCAAAGGACATAGACATCTCCCTCAACTTATGATAGGGTTATATCCTAATAAACCCATTGTAAGTTGAAAATATTGGAAGTCAAAAATGAATTTAATACACCTAACCTACCGAACAATATAGCCCACCTTGAACGCACTCAGAACACTTGCATTAGCCTACAGTTGGGCAAGATCATCTGACACAAAGCCTATTTATAATGAAGTGTTGAATATCCCATGTAAGTTACTGAATGGAAGTAAAAAACAGCATGGCTGTAAGGGTTCAGGTTATGCGTGTATTTGTTGTTGACCCTGCGAACACATGGCTGACTGGGAGCTGAGGCTCACGGCCACTGCCCAGCATCACGAGACACTGCTGTGCCCTGTATCACTAGCCCGAATAAAGACCCAAATTCAAAATCTGAAGTACCGTGTCCACTGAACACATATCACTTCTGCAACATCGTAAAGTTGAACAAACATAAGTCTAGCCATCTGTAATAATAGAGTTGATACTGTGTGCTAGACACGTTCTAAGTGTTTCATGTATACTAACTCGCTTAATTCTTGTTTACAGATGAGAACACTGAGGCACAGAAATGTTGGGTAATTGCCAAAAGTCACTGAGGTGGTAAGTGGTGGAGCTGGGATTTGGACCCAGGCAGTCTTGCTTTGGGGTCCATGACTCTAGCTGCTTCACTCAGTTACAGGTAAAGTGCTCACCACAGAGACTGGCGCATAGCAAGCACTCTTGGCAAGCTAGACTGTCTTACTGTTATCAGCCTCGCTATTATCACCATCAAGCCCATACGTGTTCTCGCCTGTGTGTGCAGGCCACCAGGTGGCACTGTGAAGTTGGGCTAAGTCCCCCTGCCAGCATGTTAAAGCAATTCCAGCCACTACTGGCTGGGAAAGGCCTTGTTTCCCTCCAGTCTACCAAGGGATCACTGTGATGAGGAACTTTCTGCAGCACAGGCAGAGCAGCCGGTGTCCAGGCTGTACCGTTGCGGACATTCCCAGGGATGGAGCAAATGGGAAGGTCAAGGACTGGGAGAAGAGAGACCTATTTTGTTTTCTAGTCCTGAGTGTCACTAGATAGCTGTGTGACTTTCATTAAGTGACACCCCTCTCAGAGCTTCAGTTTCCCCATCTGTAAAATGAGGAAGGATGGACCAAATGGCTTCTCAGTCAAAGACTTCATCTATCAGAACGCAGGAGTGCCTGGGCACACTGAACTCTGGAATAAGGAAGGCTGGATAGTGGGAGGGGGTGACTGGGCTCCTTGACTCTGATTTGGCCTCAGCGCTTGAGGTAGGCTGGGTTTTTTTTCTCCTGCTCACAGGAACCTCATGAGACTCCCTACTCACCTCACTGGCTTGGAAATTTGACTCCGAAATTTCCCAAACTCTCCAGGGGCAGTCCACTCTTTTCCAGTCTAGAGGTGTGGGGAGAGTGGAAAGAGAAGGAAGGAAGAAGACAAAAAATATGAAGAAAGGGAGGCAGTGAGTGAAGAGACAAGGAAGGAATGGGGAGAAAGGAGACAGGAGAGGAAAGAAGGGGGGTGAGGGGAGAGAAAACAGGAGAGGTAAGGGAAGTGACAGATGACACGGGCAAAAGCACCTCCACCCTTCCTAGAGGGTTCAGAGCAATCAGGCCCCAGGTGTGCCTCCTTGTCACCATGCTAAGGATGCTGGAACCCAGCAGGGGGTGGCCTAGTCCCTGCCCAGAGATGAATCTTCCTGAGGACTTTCTGTGGCCCCAGACTAACTCCTTACTCCTCCCCAGTTTACACCTCAGTTTATCCCTTTGTAAAATGGGGCAGTGGTGAGAGGGAAGAGGCTTCCTTCCCACACCTTCTTCCCTGGCTGTCACACCAGAAAGACTAATGGTAATGAGGGTTTCCTGATGCAGGCAGGTGTCTCTTCCATGACCTGGCTCCTGGGCCCAATGGGAGAGCTCTGGGGCTGGGCTGACCCTACCTTGCCCACACTGGCCAGCAGCTGAAGGCCTGACACTTGGTCATCACGGCTGAGCCAGAACTCTGCGTTGTCATCTGCAGCAATGGCAAACTGGATCTTCCCTGGGCAGTGGGGGAGAGAGTTCCAGATGAGAGCAAGAAGGGCATTGGCATAAAGGCCTGAAAGCCTATTTTATGTCTTAGCGATTACATTCTCTTCAGGGGACTTGAAGTGGGGTTCCTCATCCTAGGAGACCCCATGAGGATGGAGAAGACTCACAGGGAGAGACAAGCTATTCCAGACTCTGCAAATTAGGGAGACAAGTGGCAACTGGATGATACCTCATGGGGACTAAATTCCCCCCCCCCCCCCCCCCCCCCAGTGATAGACTAACAGGGTCCAGGCAGCCTAGTGTGGACTTACTTCTCAGCTACAGGCTTATGTTCTCTGGGTACCATAAAGAACCTGGGGCAGGGAGCAGGAGGAGGGGACTTTGGGGCTGGCCTCACCATCGGTGAAGGGGTGCAGGTAGCCAAAGATGCGAAGGCCATAGTTGGTCCATTTGGGGGACACGGCCAGCTTCCTCAGGGTTGTGCGAATCTATACCAAGAAAGGGGAGAGAAACTGTTACTTAGATGAGAGAAGAGGAAACTGAAGAAATCAGGCCACTCAGGGCTGGTGGGAAGACCAGAAGGGAAGGAGACAGGAGGGACTGGAGTGTGACTTGGTGAGTAGAGTATAGGCAAGATTTCCACTCCTACTTGCTTCTTTGAGCATGTGATCTTGTACAGTGCGCAACCAGCCCAACTGTATGCGGTAGCTCTGGCTAAACCACATCACAGCCATAACGAGAGCCTAAAGCTGAAAAGATGCAGAAGATGGCAGAGAGAAATCAAAGGAATCCGTGGGATGAGAGCAAGGGTAATAACTGGAAAGGGGAAAAGAGGACCCAAGATATAAAGGAAAGAAAGTGAACCAGAAAAGAAGCCAGGAAGATGGAGACAGAAGATAGGGGGGAGATGAGAGACAGAAGCGGGGCAGAGGGAGGGGAGAGGAGGAGGGTGTGGAGGGAGGGAAAAGAGGCACATCCAGCAAACACTCACATGGGGGTACAGTGGGAAGTGAAGGTTCCTCCTGAGCTGCTGAATAGAACTGCCACACCAGTCTTCAAACACATGCAGGTTGGCGCGGCCCTGGAACTGTATGGGGCAGAGAAGCAAGCGGGTGAGTGTGAGTACCCCAAACCCGTCCGGCTCTGCAGCTTGAGGAGGCACTAGCCACCACAGCCCCAGCCTGTTTTCCTCTCACTACTGAAGGTCACGGTCCACTTCAGTTCCATCCCATCCTTGACCCTGCAGCTTCTTTCTCGAACCTCCATCCCCATTGCCTAGCCCTGAGGCCCGGGTCTGTTTTTCTGGCCATGCTTGTGGCCACACACACATACACACACACACACACACACAGTCCCAGCTCTTTCCATGCAGGAAGGGGGCTGGTTTGCATTCCCCAGGCAAGGGGGAGTAATAGCCATGACAGAAAGGCATAGATGACAGAAAGAACTGGAAGGAGGCGCCAAGTTGGGGTTTCAGCTAAAGACTTGCTCTCTTCCCCTCCCCTTTCCCTTCTGCCTAATAGTAAGCTCCACAGCTGTCTGCCGGTGAAACCTTATCTACCCAGTAGTCTTCACGCTTCTGGCTCCCCTTGTGGGGAAGCAGCTGGGAAAACGCTGCAGGAGGTCTTTGGGGGCCCCATCCGGCAGGTCGCCTCTGCCTCCAACTGCTCCCTCAGGAGCTGGAAGCCTCTCGCCCTGCCCAGCCTCTCCTGGCATAACTACCAGGGTGCCCGGACGTGGGCAACCCTGGAATGGTAGGAGCAGAGGATGTATGCTCTCTTCTCCTTGGCAGCGGCATCGGTGGAGGGGCAGAGATTGGGCCTGGAGGCCAGCAGCAGAGGGCCCCCTTCAGAAGAGAGGGACTTAGAGCCAGTGCTCTGAGTGGGTGGAAGAAGGGCTGGGAGTTTGAGTGGGGAGGGGAAGCATGGGGATCATGTCCCAATTTATCCTGACAAAGAGTTTCAGATTACCCCATCTCAGCAATTTTCTCCTCCCCCTCCCCCAGAGCTTAATCTCCAGGTTGTGGGAGGTGGGGCCTCAATTACTCTACACAAACAGGCCCTGCCCTTCCCTCCCCACTGTGGCCCATCAGATATCAAAATCTGAGCTGCCCTTAGGAAAACAGAGGAGGAAGGGACACCCAGACTGGAAGCCAGATGAAAGGAAGTGGCACATGGTCTTCGGCAAGCGATCTGGAGGGAGGGATGGTGGGGGGAGAACTCCTGCATGCCAATGCCAAAGATCTGAGGTGCGGGCTCTGAGGAAACGCTACCCCACAGCCAGACCCAGAAGGGACCCAAGAGAGCTCCCTGTCCGGTCAGCAGCCTGGCCCTTCCTGGGCACACTGGCCTGGTCAAAGCTAAGAGTGCAGGGCCTTGGGAAGCAGCCATCACTC
Organism: Panthera uncia; assembly: GCF_023721935.1. Taxonomy (NCBI): domain Eukaryota; kingdom Metazoa; phylum Chordata; class Mammalia; order Carnivora; family Felidae; genus Panthera; species Panthera uncia. The sequence continues at coordinate 36,368,524 of NC_064809.1, forward strand.
CAGGGAATAGGAGTGGGGGGCTGGGATGGGTGGGAGAGAGAATGTGGGCTGGGTAGGTGGGGGGCGGGTTAAGGCTTCTTGGAAGGAAAGAATGAGGACATTGTGCTACTTCTGGGGAAATTCCTTAAGTCCAGTTTACAAGACTCAGTTGTCTCCTACCAATGACCTCCTCTCTGCCCCTCCCTGGGAGACTTTCAGGGCAGCGTGCTCAGACCCACAGCAAACTGCAGAGGGAGGGCATGCCACCAGAGTAATCTGTTGTGCTCAGCCAGGGGCCAGAGGCCACAGGGGGATTGGGCAGGGGAAGGAGGGAAGGAGGGGAAAAGGAAAGATTTGGGCTGGCCACCCCCACCCTCCCCCAGGGCCTTGGCTTGCAGTACAGCAAAGTAGCCTGGGATGCTGCAGGCAATGGAAGGTGGGGCAGGTGGGGGTGTAGGAAGAGGACTGGCCCTCTCCTCTGAGGTCTAGGCCCTCATTCGGCATGAAGGCAGCCCTCAAGCCCTGCTTCACCCACTCTCAGGCTGTAGGTGGGGGCCTCTGAGGGACCAGTGGGCACCATCTTTCTCCCCAGGCCCAGCCTGGCAACCCCACCAGGATTTGTGTCTCTCCGAGTTTTGGAGACTTTGTATCTGGCAGGGATGAGGGACTCCAGCTCATCAGCACCGCCCTTTGCCCACTCTCTCCACTGTCCAGCAGGGGCTTAGGCCCAGGGAAGGACACTGGTTACCCTCGATCACCACAGTGTGTCCACAGCTAATGACGGATTCAGAACTTCCAGTTACAAGCAGTTGAAGAAAATATTTGTTGGAACCTTCTCGTTTTAGAGGTGAGAATATTGAGGACCCACGAGGTAAACTGACTCCCCCCAAACACACAGCAATTAGCCCTGTGGAAGCGGGGAGGGCGTCTGGGGGTATGGATGCAGGAGGGTTAAGGCCAGCCTGCTGGCCCTCCCACAGACACGTCTGCTGTCTTCCGTTCCCACAACACTGCCTCTGCCAGGCCTCACTGGGCTTGCCAGGCCTGTAGCAGAGCCTCCTAATGGGATGGAAGCTTCTCTCCCTCTGATTCTGCACACTGCCTGCATGACTGTCTTTCTAGAGCACAGATCTGATCATGTCACTCCACTGCTTCAAACCTCAGAAGGCTCCCAAAAGGCTCCAGAACAGAACCTCACCCTGGCATGAGAGATCTTTCCCACTGACCTATCTTCCCAGCCTCACCTCATGCCACTCCCTGTCACACACCTACTTCCACCCACACCCAACTCCCCGTCTCTGCCATGCCCCTTCACCTCTCCATGTCTTTACAAATACTATTTCCTGGTTGGAAGGCCTTTTCCTCTCTCCCCCACCTGGCAAACTCTGGCTCATCCTTCTCTGACTTCTTGAGGCAGAGTTAATAGCTTCCCTCCTGAGTGTTCCCAGAACATCTTAATTATTTGAATGAACAACTGCTTGGAGAAGCTAAGCCCAGAACCATATGCTCCCTCATTTATTCTGTAAGCAGTGAATGGCTGCTTTGCAGCAGTTAGAGATGAAAAGAGATGTGGTCCTCCAAGGAGAGAGATGTGTTAACAAATGGTGTCACCTGTGTCAGGGGCTATTACAGAGGTGTCAGAGGCACATGGCACAAAGGCAGGAGTGGTCACCTCTACCGCCAGGTGAGGCGGGAGCTGATCATGGATGTACACTCGAAATGGAGAAATAAAATGTGATACAGACACAATGCAATAATATTCAGCAATAAAAAGAAATGAAGTACTGATACATGCTACAGCACAGATGAGCTTTAAAACGTCACGCCAAGTAAAAGAAGCCAGACATAAATGGTCACATCACATGATTCCATGTATATGAAATGTCCAGAACAGGCAAACATAGAGAGACAGAAAGTAAATTCTTGTTCACCTAGTTCTGGATGGGGTGAGGGTGGTGAGGGGTGATGGTTAACGGGTATGGAGTTTCTGTGGTAATGAAAATGCTCTAAATTGATAGTGAAGGACGATGCATAGTGATGCACTCTATGAATATACTAAAAGCTATTGAATTACACACTTCAAATGGGTGAATTACATGGTATTTAATTTGTATGTCAATAAAACTTACAAAAACAAAAAAAGTAAGCCTGGGAAGAGGATTCTGGGTCTCTGCCCTCTCCTCAAGAGACACCACCTCACCAAAGCCAGCATGGCATGACCCCAGGAAAAACACCGACTTCCTTTGATCTTATTTTGTATTCACCAAATTTCTTTCTTGTAACTATTTTTGTTTACCAGATGGAGCATCCTAAGTATCAGACAGTGTTTTGATCAATGGAACCACCTACTGATGCAAATGAATAAATTGGCATTGAGGTTTGTTCATTAGCGGGGTTTGCTAACTAGTCTTAGGATTCAGGTTGACATGAATAAGTTTTTGAGGGCAGTTACCCCGTGAAGCCCAGCCTCACACCGGCCACTCTGACATTCTCTCTGACACACACCAAATAGAATGTCTAAGGCTGCTTTGCTTTCAAAAGTGATTTCTGGCCTCAGAGACCCTGTGCTGCTGGCTAAAGACTGGGGTGGGGAGACAAAGAGACCACCGTCAGCCTTGTTACACTCTGTCCTTGCTCACCTTCCGAGCAGGGCTGTGTCCTAGCGATGCCACGTTGAGTAAGTGAGTGAGTTAACCCCTCTCTGAGTCATTACTTGCAAAAGGGGGATAATAGTACAACCTGACAGCTCATGACAGCTATGACATATATTATCATTAACCTGAGCATTTCCTGCTGAAACCGTATGTCAAAAGGCAGGTGACAGGAAAGGAGATGGGAACAAAGAAGTCCCTGTGGTGAACTGGAAAAGGGCTGGAACCACCGTGCAGCTGTGTGACTAACTGCAGATGTTAGTTGTTGAACCCTTTCTTTTTTTGAGAGAAAGCAAGAGCAAGTGTGAGCTGGGGGTAGGGGCAGAGGGAGAGTGAGAGGGAATATTAAGCATGCTCCAAGCTCAGCATGGAACCTGATGTGGGGCTCGATCCCACAACTGTAAGATCATGCCCTGAGCAGAAATCAAGAGTTGGATGGCTTAACCCAGGAGTTGGATGATTTACCCAGGTGCCCCAGTTACTTAACCCTTTTTGTTTTTTTTTGAGGACTCTTTTTAAAGTTTATTTATTTTGACAGAGAGAGAGAACACACAAGCACGAATGTGAGTGTGAGTGGGGGAGGGGCAGAGAGAGAGGGAGAGAGAGAATCCCCAGCAGGCTCCACACTGCCAGCACAGAGCCCAAAGTGGGGCTCGAACCCATGAACCGTAAGATCATGGCCTAAGTGCAAATCAAGAGTTGGATGCTTAACTAACTGAGCTACCCAGGCGTCCTAGTTGTTTAACCTTTTAACAAAGGCCTTGTTTTCCTCGTTGGTAAAATAAGATGATTGGATCAGTGATTCCCTGAAAATTCATGAAAACTGTAATGAGGATTTTGCAAGGTAATTTTTTGTTTTGGTAAAGCTACTTTTAATATTAAAAAAAAAAAAAAAAGTCCATGGACCTCTGGCATTTACCACCAAAAGGCCATACACTTAGTAAAAGATCAACTGTTTCTTTAAAAAGTTAATCCTAGGGGCACCTGGGTGGCTTAGTCAGTTGGGCATCTAGCTTTTGATTTTGGCTCAGGTCATGGTCCCAGGGTCATGGGATCAAGCCCCACATCAGGTTCTGCAGAGTGTGGAGCCTGCTTGAGATTCACTGTCTCTCTCTGTGCCCCTCTTTCCTGCTCATGCTCAATCTCTCTTTAAAATAAGAATAAATAAATAAATTTTAAAAATTAAATAAAAAGTTAATCTTATTTTAATCACTATTTACTATTTGTTCACTGTTTTAATTTCACATATATATATGTGTGTGTATATATATATATATATATATATATATACACACACATATATATGTATATCTCCATCCTTGATTGGCCAAAAAAACTGGGGACATTAATGATTCATAAATGCAGAATGTGGGGCACCTGGATGGCTCACTTGGTTAAGTGTCCACCTCTTGGTTTCAGTGCAGATCATGATCTCATGGCTTCATGGGTTCAAGCCTGTGTTGAGCTGTGTTGGCAGCAAGGAGCCTGCTTGGGGTTCTCTCTACCTCTCTCTCTACCCCTCCCTGCTTTTTTGTCGCTCTCAAAATAAATAAATTAAAAAAAAGAAAGCTTAAAAAAAAAAAGAAAATTAAAAAATATGCAGAATCTATGTTGGGGTGCTTGGGTGGCTCAGTTGGTTAAGCCTCTGACTCTCGATTTTGGCTCAGGTCATGGTCTCATGGTTTGTGGGATCAAACCTGAGTCAGGCTCTGCACTGACAGCATGGAGCCTGCTTGGGGTTCTCTCTCTCTGCCCCTCCCCCCACTTGCCTGCTCTCTCTCAAAATAAATAAACAAACAAATAAATAAACACGTAAAACAAAATGCAGAATGTTATATAGTCATAATCTTTCAAAATAATTGGTTCATTGGGGTGCCTGGGTGGCTCAGTCAGTTAAGTGTCCAACTTTGGCTCAGGTCATGGTCTCATGGTTCGTCAGGCTCTGTGCTGACAGCTCAGAGCCTGGAGTCTGCTTCAGTTTCTGTGTCTCCTTCTCTCTCTGCTCCTCTCCCACTTGTGCTCTCTCTTTCTCTCTCTCTCAAAAAATAAACACTTTTAAAAAAATTTAAAAAAAATAATTGGTTCATTAAGAAAAATGATCCTAACTGTCCTCAAAGGATTGAAGGCTGGATCATTGGATCAATGCTCTTTAAGGGCCTCTCTTTTCAAAGTACTGTCTCCAAGTGGGGCAGGGCATAATCACCTGATGACATCACCCAGTATAGGTGTGCCAGTTTTGTAATCCATCCTCTCTCAGGGCTTTAAACAGAGGTGATTTCATGGCATGGAAAACCTAACATCACATTTAGCATGATACTGCCTCCTTCACTCCTGCCCCACAGCAAATAGGTGGATTGTAAATAAAATCATCCAGACTGAAGAGATCAATCTGTGATAGGTATGGATAAAGACAATGGGCTGGCCAATACCACCCAGCCAAGAAAAGTAACCCATGTCCATGGGTCTCAGGGCTAAAAGGCACTGGGTTATGGGCAAGTTGCAAAATACGAAGCCCCAGAGCACCATGCTACCATGGAGTCTTGGCATAAGCACTTTCTTAAGGTAGTCTTGAGCATGTTAATTAACTTCACTGAGCCTCAGTTTATTTACAAAAAAAAAAAAAAAAACCAACCCTGTCAGATCCTATATAAGTGTAAGGTATCCTGACAACTCATTTACACATTTAACTGCTTCCTAGAAGTTTTCTAGGGGCACCTGGGTGCCTCAGTTGGTTAAGCGTCCAACTCTTGGATTCAGCTCAGTTCATGATCTCAGTGTTAAGATTGAACCCTACCTCCTTAAGATTCTCTCTCTGCCCCTCTCCCTCTCGTGCTTTCTCTCTCTCTCTCCCAATAAAAAAAAAGTTTTCTGGGGCGCCTGGGTGGCGCAGTTGGTTAAGCGTCCGACTTCAGCCAGGTCACGATCTCGCGGTCCATGAGTTCGAGCCCCGCGTCGGGCTCTGTGCTGACAGCTCAGAGCCTGGAGCCTGCTTCCGATTCTGTGTCTCCCTCTCTCTCTGCCCCTCCCCCGTTCATGCTCTGTCTCTCTCTGTCCCAAAAATAAATTAAAAAACGTTGAAAAAAAAAAATTAAAAAAAAAAAAAAAGTTTTCTGAAGCAGAGTTTTCTAGAGTATGATCCTTAGAACACTAGTTTCATAGAATATTAAGACATGCTTCATGGGAAAAAACAAGTCAGGAGACAAATAAGTTTGGTACCTGCTGAGCTAAACCAAGTTAAACAGATCACTGGGAACTTCTCAGAACCTTTCATGTGCTAATGTGTATTTCCAAGAAGTGGATGTAGCATATAGTTTTTGAGCCTTATTTAACAATGGACTCCTTCCTTCCTGGAATATCTAATAGGACTTACTAGTCTAAGAAAGACAGTTTGAGAGCCTATCTTTAAGACTGATGTGGGTGTGAAAGCCATGTAGCTTTCCTGAGGCTTGTTTTTCTCACCTGTAAAGTGAGGATAGTGATACTACTTACAGGGTTATAAAGCTGATGTGCGATGATATGCAAAAACCAGCACGTAGTAGGCTCAAAGAAAATGTTCTTCTCTAAAGGAAGAACACTAAAGAGACTGGAGCTTCCCCCCCCTTTTTTGTCCAAATTAGAGGAAAATTGTTCATAATAACCACTAGAAGAAAATTTTCTATGGTCTCTGCTGGAATTGCCTATTGAAAACTACTTTTTGACCATCTCCAAGAGCAGGAACAGTAAAGAGTCTCTTACCTCTGAGAGCCAGGGGACGGGCTTATTCCACTTCAGGTAGCTGCTGTTAGCGCTCCCACCTTGCTCAGAGTCTTGGTCCTGGCAGAAGAGTGAAGAATGAATTTGGTGGGAATAGTAGGGCAAGAACGGGATTTGGGGCCCCTTGAAAGTGAGTAGGGGGAAACAGAGGGCCAGGAGACACAGTCTCTGTTCCTAGGAAGCTTATCAACATAAGGGACACTCCCATTTATTATTCACACTATATCTCTCAGAAATAGACTTCTTTAGTCTCCTAAGGTTCTTTTATTTTCTTGAACGTTCTGTCTTCCCATATGGAATAAAAAATTTCTAACTAGATCAATCTCTTGAGGGCAGGAACTTACCTCTGTCTTCCTCTCCACACCCCCAGGACTCTGCCCAGGTCTGTCACTCATTTGTCCTAACAAGTAGAAGTCTGTTGGGGGTAACCCAGCCCTTCCCTACCCACTGTGCAGGTGCACGGTTTCAGTCTGGTACTGGTCCAGCCTTGGAGATCCATGTCTTTTCTAGGCTCAGAGGTCTAACCTTAGAATTCCAGACTGAATTAGACCCCAGTTTCCCTAATTCCACCCAGAGCTACTCCTGCCTCCCTAAGGATTACTGCCCTGAGAAACACTATAGAGAAAATGCTCCATTACACATCTGTCCCCTGGCCATTTGCAGCTGTATATGTCTACCTCACCATCTCTGACTCTTAGCAGTGAGTGTCTGGGACCGTCACTAAGGCCCCAGCCTAGTCCTCATGCCAGTGAGTGGCAGGACATGCTGGTTCTGCCTTAAGCCCTCTGCCACTATTGGAGACAAAGGCCACATGCCTGGAGCGGTTCAATTCTGGGTATCTTGAGCCGAGAGAGGAAGGCTCTGAGGAGGGTAGGATGGACATCTCTACCCACCCAGCTAACACGATCCTGTGATGTGAGACTACAATTCCAGGAACTCCTCTCCTTGGCCTCTTATCACCAAAAAGTGGAGGTTTCCCTTAAGGTTATAAGGGCAGGGACAGCTGAGAACTCATGTTAATGTACTAGCGGGGAAAATGGGCTGCCCCACCACATACCTTGAAGCCCAGCCTCTGGGGATGATAAAACTGGAGATTTGGATCCACAGCTGGAATGTTCCTGTTGGCCAGAGCCTTGGCCAGTTCTCTCCAGCTGCCGTATCCTATGGAAGGGAAAGAAGAGAGAAGCAAGGTCAACATAACTTGAAGACCTCATAGGTCTGTAAGATTTGGGGGAATAAAAGAGGTAAGCTTCTTCCCTTCTGCTGGTCCTCACACCTCTTCATGTGGTGGGCATGAAGTGGAGGCTGCGGCAGGGGATGGGGGTCAGGGGTCAGGAGATAGTTACAACCTTGGCCAAGGTCAATAGGGCAGAGGGAGAGGAAATGAGCTCCTATTGCATTAAAATTTGCTGTCTTCCATAATCAGAGAAGGAGCCAGGCCAGGTGAAAATGGAACACTGTCCATTTGTCCATGCAGTTTGTCCAGCGCTACAGGTTGCCTCTTCCCCAGTTGCCTCTTGAGGCTGATTTCTCCCAAAGGCCACTGTGGGAAAATGGTTGTGAAAGGTAGTGGAAATAAGCTTGCTGCTGCATGGGTTCCCTTTCTAGCTCAGTCTCTTTCTTTCCTCTAAGCCCAGGGAGACAGCAGTGCTGTCTAGTTGGTGGGGAGGCCCTCCCCCTGGCCCATCATTATCACTGAGCTGCTAGATGGAACCAGAGGTGGGAAGGCAGGAAAGTGTGGGCCAGGACTTGGTACATGTCAAACGAATTTATAAAATGCTGGAGAGAGAAGATTAGAGGCCTCACTACTCCTGTGTTTATCTGGAAGCTGATGTCTACACCCCGAAGAATCTGCAACGGGTTGGCTAACACACATCTGGGAAGGCTAAAAGCCAAACTGGGTGAGAATGAGGGGGAACAGGACACTTTTGGGGGTGCAAGCAAGGAGTCAAGGAGCAAAGAGCTGTGCTGAGGGAGAGGGTGTAGAAGAATCAGGGTTCAATGGATCAGCACTGGGGGGGGTCAGAGCCTCCCCATGTGACACAGAGACCACTTGAGCATGACTATCAGACTCTGAATATGTGAAACCAAATCACCGCTGGCCATGAACCCAAATCATAGACTATTAAGAGCTAGCAGAGGCTTTCAAGATCATCTGGTCATCATTTCAGATGAGGAAAATGGGACCCCAGCTGGTCAAATGACTTCTCTAGGCTCACTCACCAAATAGCAACAAGGCTAAGCCTGGAACTCAAGCGTTCAGATTCCCAGCTACTACTCTCTCTCTAACAGCTCTATCAAGATGCTCCCAGACACTGCAGTGGGTGCTGCACAAAAGAAGTTAGACTCGTGGTCCCTGACCACTGGGAGCCAATAGCTGGCCCAAAGCAGAAGTGTCATAGGAACCCCTATGTGAGCACCAGTAGAGATACAGCAAACCAGACAGAGAGAAAAGAGCAGTCTATGAATGTGGGCCGGCAGAAGGTGGACATCAACATTTTGCATAAGTGTTTATGTAATTGACTCTAGCAGGGAGATTGCGGTGGGTGGGGGGATGCTTTTCTTATAGTTATGTTTGGTGTGGCCCTTTGGGATCTTGTGAGATAGGCCAGGTCTGATTACCTCCATTTTACAGATGGGGAAGAGCAGCTCAGAGCTTAAAGTCACAGAGTTAGTTTTTGTTTTTAAGTAGTTAATTTTGAAGAAGACAGACACCGAGAGTTGGGAACCGGCAGAGAGAGAGAGAGAGAGAGAGAGAGAGAGAGAGAGAGAGAGAATCCCAAGCAGACTTTGTACTGTCAGTGCAGAGCCTAATGCAGGGCTCAAACCCACAAAACCATGAGATCATGACATGACCTGAACTAAAGTCAGACGCTTAACCGACTGAGCCACCTGGGAGGCCCCCAGAATTAGTTGTTTTGAAGCCAGGATCAGAACACAGAGCCTCCCTGTCTCAAAAGCCAGCATTTTCTCCTGTGGGCATTTTTGGCACAGACATTGAAAAAGTCCCAGGGGCAGAGGCCTCAGCTGGGGATCTGTGTCTCGGGGTTTCTGCACAGACGTTAAACCTCTGCTCATGTTATGTTTTATGGGGACTTCTGCAGGTTTATCCCTCTGCCATCAAGGTCTCTCCTGTTTCCATGGTTGGCCAGCTGGCAGTCAGGAACAGGTCAGACTAGTTCAGTGCAGGGGGATGTTCTGAGGAAGCAGGATTCTGGGGCCAGTGAAGTGAGGTGAGGCTATGGGAGGGAGGAAGAGAAAGAATGCTCGCAGACTTACACCCTAGATTTCTGGATGAGCTCAGGAGAGAGCTGTTTGTTCATCTGTTAATCCCAACTCAGACACAACTAATCTAAGAGCCTGATCCCTTGCCAAGCCCAAGGAGTGGCTGGCTGGTGGCTGGGGAGCTTCAGTGCCTGGGTGGGGAGTGAGTCACACTGTGGGGAGGGGTGGGCAGTCCTTGCTTCTGCCTTTGAATGATTGGGTCATCTCTTCCTTGACTTTGTTCTTAGAATGAAAAGCCATCTACCTCTGGACAAAGTTGTGAGGAAATACTAATAAAAACAGTACTTCCCCTAGTGATGTGAGTTACAGTATGTCTCAAATGCACATCCTTTCTCAGACTAGTTTTCAGTTCCAGAAAATTCTCTGACTCTTGGAAGTCACACCAAAGGTGAGACAACTTAACCTGAAATCAGTGAACTATCATTGTGGGTCTTCAGAATGCCCTGTCCTGGCATTTGCTGGGAAGCAATGAAGATTCCTTGACCAAATTTTGGACAGGCTCCTCTGAGCCCTCCTTTTGAGTAGGCCTCCTCCTTGGGCCCTGTCCTTGCTGGCCCAGTCCAGTGTTTAGGAAGAATCCTGTGAAGTCTTTTGTTGTTGTTTTTGAGAGAAAGAGAGAAAGAGAGGGTACACAAGAGCGGGGGAGGGGCAGAGAGACAGAGAATCCCAAGCAGGCTCCATGCCCAGCTCAGAGCTGAACTTGGGGCTCACTCTCATGACCGTGAGATCATGACCTGAGCCGAAATCGAGTCAGACGCTTAACCGACTGAGCCACCCAGGTGCCCCAAGAATCCCATTAAGTCTTTTTATCGGGAGTTCCCCCACCTTTGATATCTGATTATCCTTGATAACTGATCAATTCCTCATCTCCGATCCCTGATATATAAGTTCTCAGCCTGCCTTTAGCAAGAACCCCCCTACCCTGATGTCTCCCCCTTAGTAATTTTCCATCTCCTGCCGCCCTCACTCTGCATGCTGGCTATAAACCCCCCCGCTGCCTTTGCTGTATTGGGAATTAACTTCAGTTCTCTCCTGAGGTCTCTTTCCTATATCGTGATGTACTGAATAAAATCTGCCGTTATCACCTTTAGTGTCTGGCTCTATGTCTCTGTAAAAGAAGGTAAGAGGTGGTTCTCTCAGTGAGCAAGGACAAATCCACTGTGGGAAAGGGGATGGATCAGTAAGGTTAAACCCAACCAGGCCCTGCCCCTGGTCACAGGTGTTGGGATGGCTTTGAGATACTTAGAGATGGGGCAGTCAACAGCCCAAGCTTTAGTAAGCTCAGGAATAGAAAATTCCCTTTGCTGACTTCAGAGTATAGGAGAAAGAGAAGCAAGTCTTCGGGGTCAGACCCAATTGTCTATCTACTCCTTATAAATGGTGACTGACTGCTTGAGCAAGTAATCTGACACACTGTAAGTACTCAACAAGCATTCCTTCCTCAATGAGTTTGGGGTTTGGGACCTGGAAGTCAGATACAAGTTCAAGGCCCTGGACAATTTTGTAAGAGAACCAAGCAGGCTGTGGGCCAGCAGGAACTCAGTGGCAGTGGAACAACGGATAATACTGCATCTCTGTTTCCTGGGTATTACCTTCTGTTCCCTGCCCACTGCCCATCCATCCCTCCATTAATATCCACCAAGGGCATAGCAGGCATTGGGCTGTGTGCTGGCCATTTGGCAATCCCTTTTCCCGTGCCTTTGCCTCTGTATTAACCCTGCTAGTGGATACCCAGGCATTGATTTGCCCCCTGGGGGGGAACTTGGATCTAAAGAATGTGCTGATTTAACTATTGACACTTGTCACTTGCCTTCTGATAAGTGAACTCCTCCTGCTCCTGGCCAGACCTCTACTCCCAGAGTGCCAGCTGCCAGGGCCTGTTTCCCCTGCAGCAGGTGTCACATTTGTGCCAGGAGACAGACACCCCAATCTCAGGTGACAGATAAAGCACCACCATGGGCCTCACATTCTGCCCTCACAAAGCTGGGCTATCAAATTCACCATCAGCTGGAATTTTGCCAACATCCCTCTTCTATGCAATGTTAACTCTTCAAAGGCCTGAAGATGATCATGTTGGCTCTTTGAGAAAAATATGGGATACATATATCCCTTGCTGCTTTTTTCAAAGACTGTCACGTATATTATTTCACTGCATCCTCACAGCCTCCCCATGGACTGCTGTCCTCTCCATTTTAGAGATGAAACAACAGAAACAGAGGTGAAGTCATCAGTCCATGGTCACACAGTGAATAAGATAATCCACCTTAAGGACTTAGTACTTGGAACATAATAAGCAATGAACAGGTTGCAGCCTATTATTTTACTACCCATCACGATGTTGCAGATCTGAAACTTGCATTCATTTCTCCTGACCTCTGGCCTCTCTTGGCAATATGTCATATGGTCAACAGGGACATTTATGCCAGGAAGAAAGGAAGTCCCTTGCTGCTCAGGCAGATTTTGGATAGATTTTGAAAGTCTAGCTGACAGGCCTTGCTCATGGATTGGATATGAGGTGAGGAATCAAGAATGACTTGAAGCTTTTGGACCTGGACAGTTAGAAGGCCGGAGTTGCTGTTTACTAAGATGGAGAGTGTCGGCTGGGTGTCAACAGGAGAGGTGGAGCTGAGAGTAAATGTCTAAAAGAGGCAGGGCCAATGGAAATAGGATTTCTGAAGCTCCATTTCCAGCCTTGGGCAGGGCTCCGCCGAAAAGGGCTAGCATGTTTGCTGAACTAAAACACTTTTTTTTTTTGTTTATTTATTTTTGAGAGAGAGACACAGAGTGTGAGTGGAGGAGGGTAGAGACAGAGGGAGACACAGAATCCAAAGCAGGCTCCAGGCTCTGAGCTGTCAGCACAGAGCCTGACGTGGGGTTCGAACCCACAAACCGTGAGACCATGACCTGAGCGAAGTCGGACGCTTAACCGACTGAGCCACTCAGGTGCCCCTAAAACACTTTTTTAAGAGGGGAAGACTGACCCCCCTCTAGGCCAGTGGGAAGGTGGGGCTGAAGGAAGTGCCAGGAGGGCTGGTCCCACAGGCTCCACCAGATGTAAAGGGCCCAAAGGTCCAGGGTGAGTGCAGCAACTTTGCTTACATGCCCAGCGTCTGTTCAGAGAAAAGGTGATGAAATCCAGAGAACAAGAGGTTGCCAAGGGAATAAGAGGTCATGACACCCAGGGCACAGTTCCATAAATGCCAGCAACCAGCACTGAGTCCTAGGACAAAAAAAGCAAGACTGTAGCTCTGACCTTGGAGTGCACTTGAGAGCCAGTCACATGTCCTCAGCAGAACAAAGCTGCTATGGCTAGAAGCCAGCAGGGCCTGGACCCTACCAGAAACTTGCAGTGGCACAATCAGGGATGAAACCAGGGACTGTCACCTGGGAGGGAGTCTCTAAGGCCAACACAAAGCTCCAGTGGCAGAGACAGAGCTGTGAGGCTTAATCTTTCCTTTCCAGCCCATGACACCATGATGCAAGAGAACTTATTATTAATGTAACCTTATCAGTCAACATTTGTGTGGGAGGCATATACACATATATATACTTATATTAAGTGAAATATAGAAAATTGTATTTAATACAAGCCTACAGGAAAACAAGGCGTAGAGGTTAAAAATCTTGCTGAAAGTCAGAAGTAGTGAAAGAGACCAGTATTTGAACTGAGGACAAAAGGCTGTGTCCTTAATTCCACTAGTCTCTATTGAATACACTTGAGAATTTCCATCCACCTCCACCACCATCATTATCACCTGGTGTCAGACACTCATTTAATCACCAAACTATCCCCTCCCTAATTATCTCTGCCTCACCACCCCCACCTGCCAAGCCCCGCTCCCCAGACTATTTCCTTTCTCTTTCTAACCTGGCCACTAACACCTCTCCATATAAGCCAAAGAAAAGCAAGAGGGAGTGTGGAGACCCAAATATCCCCAAACAGCTGAGAATTGGACATAGATGTATCTGTACATAAGCCTGCTCCCCTCTTCCTGTTTTCTGAGCTTCTTCCTTCCCAACATGAGGAAAAACAATCCAGCTTTGTGTTGGCAAGCAGGGGTTGGCCCAGAGGAAGATTACAAGTGGTTTGCTCAGTCTGTCTCAGTCTCCCTCACAGCACAGGTGTGTGGTGGGGCTGGGGAGGGGCAGGTAATGAGAGGAGGAGAGAAGTGGGGTCCCAGTGTCTCCCTAGCTCCTCTTTGGTGAGCAGATAGATACAGGTAGGGCCTGATGAGCCTCTTCCCCCACTGCCCTGTACCCCCACTGCCAAGCTGCTGCTGCTTAGAGCCGAGCTCAGGAACCAGAACAGCCAGCTGCTCCCAAGCTTCCTGCCAAGCTAGCACATGAGCTGCTGTAATGGTTTTGGCTGCTGGCAGGTCGAGGCTTGCCAGCAAGATGCAAGGGACTGTACCTACTGCCCTGTTGGGTGCCACCTAAAGTGGGGGGGGGGGCAAAAGAAGGCATCAGAGCTGTGCCAAATATGTACTTGTATATTTCAGCTCTGCTGCCAGTACTTCCTGTTCACTCAAACATCCAGATTCAAGCATAAAACTCTAAGGGGGTAGATGAGGAGAGGAGATAGAGAGGGCAAATGCCCTTTCTATTATGCTGCCGCTGCTCTGGGAATGTAGAGTCTGTCTGTACACAGCCCAGCCCGTAACTTTCCGTTCCCCAAGCTATGGGTTTGATCAGTAGAGGCCCCAGAAGGTTTGGCCAGGTCCCAAGGCACCTCTAGGATATCGTCACCATCATTATTACAAACCAAAACAAAAACCCCCACAACATTTAAGCCCCCATTTGCTAGTCAGTGTCGACAGGACAATTACAGCCACAAACACATTTCTGTCCAGGAGGAATTTTGACTGAAGACCCTTGATGAAATGGGATGGTTTCAGGAAAACCTAGAGGTAACAGGGTCCAGGACTTCTAAGACTGGCCCAAGCCAACTTAAGAGGTGTTTTCACCCTCTGGTGTACCTACACAAGGGCCACTTAGGTAGTCTTAGGATCCCTCATATCAGGACAGAAGCCACTAGGCTTGTCATTTCTAGTCTTTCTGGATGAGGACACAGACAAGCTTCTGAACGTGGAGGAAAATGTGGAACAATCCTTTCCCTTCCTGGATTCTTTCTTTTCTTTTTCTTTCTTTCTTTCTTTCTTTCTTTCTTTCTTTCTTTTTAACCTTTCTTTTCAATTTATTTTTTAAAATTTTGATGTTATATTTTTGTTTTTTTAACTTTTTATTTTTTTTTCTGATTCTGTACTTTGTTTTTTTTAATTTTATTTTTTATTTTTTAAAATTTACATCGACATTAGTTAGCATATAGTGCAACAATGATTTCCTTAGTGCCCCTTACCCATTTAGCCCATCCCCCCTCCCACAACCCCTCCAGTAACCCTCAGTTTGTTCTCCATATTTATGAGTCTCTTCTGTTTTGTCCCCCTCCCTGTTTTTATATTATTTTTGTTTCCCTTCCCTTATGGTCATCTGTTTTGTCTCTTAAAGTCCTCATATAAGTGAAGTCATATGATTTTTGTCTTGCTCTAATTTCATTTAGCATAATACCCTTCAGTTCCATCCACGCAGTTGCAAATGGCAAGATTTCATTCTTTTTGATTGTCGAGTAATACTCCATTGTATATCTATATACCACATCTTCTTTATCCATTCATCCATCGATGGATATTTGGGCTCTTTCCATACTTTGGCTATTGTGGATAGTGCTGCTATGAACATGGGGGTGCATGTGTTCCTTCGAAACAGCACACCTGTATCCCGTGGATAAATGCCTAGTAGTACAATTGCTGGGTCATAGGGTAGTTCTATTCTTAGTTTTTTGAGGAACCTCCATACTGTTTTCCAGAGTGGCTGCACCAGCTTGCATTTCGCAGAAGTTCGCAGTGCTCAAGAGTAAGCAATTAGCAGGCTGGCAAAGAGTGAATAAATGAATCAGTAAACAAACAAATCACCAGGCATGTATTGAGCATTTGTTATATACTCAGAGCTCTGCTAACTACTGCAATACATAGAGAGGTACAAACTGAGGGGCACCTGCCTGGCTTGGTTGGTAGAGCATGTGACTCTTGATCTTGGGGTTGTAAGTTTCAGCCCCATGATGGGTGTAGAGATTACTTAAAAATAAAATCTATAGGAGCACCTGGGTGGCTCAGTGGGTTAAGCCTCTGATTCTTGATTTCAGCTCAGGTTGTGATCTCAGTTTGTGAGACTGAGCTCGGTGTTGAGCTCCACGATGACAGCACAAACCTGCTTTGGATTCTCTTTCTCTCTACCCCTCCCCTGCTCTCTCTCTAAATAAATAAATAAACTTAAAAAAAAATTTAATAAAATCTTTAGGGGCTGGGGAAAAAATAAATAAAATATTTTTTTAAAAAAGAGAGAGAGAGAAAAAAAAAGAAAGGTACAAACTGAGACATGAGGACCAACATGTCTGTGGACTCAGTCTGTGTCCTGGCGCTCACACCTGTGTGCACAGGCAGGGCGTGCACAAGCCAGTTTTGCTTTATGCAAACAGACCCACACTAGACAGCTAGGCTAACTGGATGTGAATGAGATGACGTTGCTTGATGATTTTCCAGACTTGTAGAAACCTCAGGCGAAACGCTCTGCAAACTATTCTGGGATAAGGGAAATGGCTGTCAGGGTCCCAAATAGTTCAAGAGAAGCAGAACAGGTATAGGAAAACCCCGGTTCTGTAAAAAGACAATGGAGTAGTTTCAGCAGAAATATCCCCACGATGTACCTGAAGATCTGATATTGCCTATGGAAGCCCCAACAGTGAGGACAACAGCCCAGGAACTAGTCAAAAGGCCGAGCTCTTCCTTCTACTTCTTTTCAGGTGGGAGGGGGGAGCAGTAGAGACCCAAGATCCCAGATCCCAAGATCTCTTTCCTGAATGGGTGGAGGTGGCCCCATCCCTACTTGAAGGGAGGGGTGGTTTCCGTAGTTAAAGGTCTTGGAGGACCTTCTGGCACACAGAAAGTGTTATAGAAAGAAAAAGTAGAAACCAGAAGGAAAAAAACAAAGCCTGGAAGAAAGACTGGGAGGGAAGAAGAGCTTTGAAAAAGAGAAGAGCAAGCCCCATCCAGCCAGCTAATGAGACAAGAGGGGAGAAGTGGGAATATTTGATAATAATGATGTTAATTATGAAGATTGCTGCATAAATGCCAAAAGGGAGCTGGGAGGGGAATAACACTGTTTACAGAGCCCTCCTCCATGCCTTAACCCACTCAACCCACTAAACAGGTTAGTACACCCTGTGCATTTAACAGAGGATAACCACAATAGCTAACATCCATGCATTTGTTCAGGCCAGTCTGTGTGCTAAGCACTTGAAATGCATTATTTCACCTTCGTAACAATCCTTTGAGGTAGGTATTAATTATTCCCATTTTACAGATAAGAAGGTTGAGGCCGTGGGCAGTTAGGAGGCTCAGTGGGTTAAGCGTCTGACTCTTGGTTTCGGCTCAGGTCATGATATCACAGTTTTCGTGAATTTGAGCCCCGCAGCAGGCTCTGTGCTGGCAGCTTGGAGCCTGCTTGGGATTCTCTGTCTCCCTCTCTCTCTGCCCTTCCCCCATTTGCACTGTCTCTGTCTTTCTCAAATAAATAAATAAACCTAAAATAATAATAATAATAATAACACTCTTTTATGTACCTTGTTGAGCCCCTTCTCTTTTCTGCACCAGGCCTGAAAATGCATCAGATACATTATCTGATCTGAAGGGCTGCCAGCTGCTGGATTTGGGAGGGCTGATGAAGGTGACTTACTAAAGCCAAGCTGAGGTTGGTTGTAACCTGTTTGGGGGAAAAAGAGGCAAAGAATAGGACACAGAGGGCATGGGTGACGGTAAGTCTGCTCTCCCAGAAAAGAATGTGGGGACCCTACTTTCCTCCTTTCCACAAAACATCATTGTCAGGGAACCTCACAGGTTAGACCGACCAACGGCAGAGGCCTGAGTTGTGTGTTTGCCCCACCCCTGCGTCAGCTATTCATTCCCCCCACCCCCACCCCCCACCCCCAACCAACCCATCTAATGTTATATATCAGAGCTCTTTCACACTCTTGGTCTCGTTCTTACTTTTATCCCAACCCCGTGAGGCATCTCCATGTTGCTGAGGGGCCACAGAGACCACAGACAGATTAACAGATTTGTTTAATGTCAAACAGAAGCCAGTGCTAAGGCCAGGCTAGAGCCTAGGCCTCTGATTCTTGTTCAAGGCTGTGCATCACAGCACAGTGCTCATCTGTGGCTGCTTGGCATTCAGTGGCCTACAGGGAGCACTCTGACTGAGCCCAGTTGAGGAAAGGGCTGAAAATTAACACTGTGCTGGCAGGAACTAGGTCTTTCTTGTTCATTATTATACTCCCTCCGTATAAATCAGTTGAAATTAGCTGTTTCCTGGCTTCAGAGAGGGGTTACACTACCTGGGCCTGATTTTATATTCCCATTGTAGAGATCAGGCACTTGATGCCCGTGGAATGAACGAACGAACGAACGAATGAATGAATGAATGACAAGGAGGGCTACAGGAGGGGCCTGGCCTGTTGATCATCACAGAAGTAATTAAGTGTCTTCTGGCCACAACTCTGGACTAGGGCTTGAATGAACTGACAGACACTGGCCCTGATGTTCCAAGAAGCGAACCAGCCGAAGGCTGTCTCAACACCTGTGGGCACTCACAACGTCATATGTGTCAAGAACCCAAAGCTACCTCTAAGAAAGCTCTCTCCTAGGCCCTCTTTCTCTCTTTCAAAAATGTAATTTCCAAATCTCCATGTGTGTATGGTAAAACATAATTAACATAAAATTTACCATCTTAACCATGTTCAAGTGTATAGCTTAGGGGCATTAAGTGCATTCACATTGTTATGCAACCACCACCACCACCACCACCACCATCAACTCCAAAATTTTTTGCTCTTTCCAGACTGAAACTCTGTACCCCTTAAACACTAACTCCCCATTCCTCTCTCCCCCAAGTCTCTGGCAACCATCATTCTACTTTCTGTCTCTGTGAATTTGACTATGCTAGATACCTCATGTAAGTGAATCATATATTTGGCCTTTTGTGTCTGGCTTACTTAGCATAATGTTTTCAAGGTTCATCCATGTTGCAACACGTGACAGAATTTCCGGCCTTTTTACTGGTGAACCATATTCCATTGAATGTACAGACATTTTGTTTTTCCATTCATTTGTCAATGGACATTTGGGTTGTTTCCACCTTTTGGCTATTGTGACTAATACTGCAATGAAAATGGATGTATACATATCTGAGTCCCTGCTTTCTTTTCTTTTCTTTTCATATGGCACTCCCTTTTATTTATTTTTTATTTTTTTTAACATTTATTCATTTTTGAGAGACAGAGTGTGAGTGGGGGAGGGGCAGAGAGAGAGAGAGAGAGAGAGAGAGAGAGAGAGATAGAATCTGAAGCACGCTCTGGGCTGAGCTGTCAGTACAGAGCCTAACGCAGGGCTCAAACCCACCGACCGTGGAATCACGACCTGAGCTGAAGTCAGACGCTTAACTGACTGAGCCACCCAGGCACTCCAGGGCACTCTCTTTTAAACTGCTAAAACCTTTGTCCATTCTTCCAGAGACAGGCCAAGGCGGGGGCCAGGCTGCTATCCTCTCAGTAGAAACATGGTGGCAAACTTCTTCTTTGACAGAGAATACAAGAAGTCTGGGGACAGTGAGTGGAAGGAGGAGGAAGGGTGGGTGGGTGGGTGGGTGGAATTAGGTTGGAGCAATCCCAGCCAACAAGTTAGGGGCAAAAGCAGAACTTCTGAGTGGGCCCACAGTAGGGCTTTACCCAGCAACTGTCCTAGTTCACTTGCCTATGTGGAAATGGGCAATTTCAACACCTCCTGGCTTCAGACAGAGGTTAAGTTCCCTGGTCTCCTAGAAACTCCAGTTCAGTACCAATGCTAGTCCTCGATGAGATAGGTACAGAAACTTTGAGTAAGCAGTTAGAACCTTTTAGTGCAATCTGACATTGCTGGAACATCAATATAGGATAGTGGAGTCATCTCACTGAACATGGTATAGATCATTTTTGGGTGTTCTGAATGCTGCATCCTGGCAATATGTAGTATGACCACATCAGTCAGTGACAGACTGGGAACTAAAAACAAAAACTGGAAAAACTGGTCCTTCACTATACCTTGTTCTAGTTAGCATCATGGACCTGCCTATCTTCCTTCCTTCCCTCTCTTCTTTCCTAACTTAGGCCAAAAGTAATTCTGGAAATGACTGGAGAATAGCTCACAGAATCAAAGAGAGAACTACACCACCAGCCCCCAGAAAGGCCAAGAACCAGGGTAGTGATTGGAATCTCAGTAATCAACCCATGACTCTTCTCCAAACAGTTCTCTGTGTCTCTGCTCAGAATTCAAATTCTCAGGAAAGAGAATCTGAGTGGTTTTAGCTTGGGCAGGGGTGTCGTGGTGGTGGAAGGGTGGGACGAAGGGGGCAGACTTATAATGGGGATTTTCCAAACTTTCCATGTGAAAAGAGCTTAACTCTGAACAATTAACTATTATTCCTTTAAAAACAAATTTTTTTTAAGTTGGCTCCATGCCCAACGTGGGGCTTGAACTCACTACCCTGAGATCAAGAGCCGCATGCTCTATGGATGGAGCCAGCCAGACACCTCTGTTATTCCTAAAACAAAAATGGAACTTGTCTGAGAGTCATTATATTTTTAAAGGAGGGGCATGTAAAATGCAGATATAGCTGAAAGTATTAGAGACACAGACACATGGAGTTAGTTCCAATACTTAAGAGACTTTACAGAATATGTAAAAGATGGGAGAGTTGATTATTTAGAATATCCTCAGGAAAAGTTCCAGACTCATACAGAGAGACAATGTTGAAAACACATTTCTTGGAATGAGAGGTAAAGCAATACTTTACTTCTATACTTACTAGTATTGCTTTGAAAGCAATACTCCATCAAATTCATTTTAACCTCAGTTTTTAAAAAAAGAGAGAATGTAAGAAGTGTTATAGCGTGGGGAAGCTTAGAAATCATCACTGCGAGCCCCAACACTCTACATTTTTTTAAGTTTATTTATTTTGAGAGAAAGAGAGAGAGTGTGTGGGCTTGCAGGAGGAGGGGAGGGAGGAGCAGAGAGAGAGAGGAAAGACAGAGACGGAGGGGCAGAGAGAGACGGAGAGACAGAATCCCAAGCAGGCTCTGCACTGTCAGCACAGAGCCTGATGAAGGGCTCAAAGCCACAAACTGTGAGATCATGACCTGAGCTGAAATCAAGAATCGGACACTTAACCTACTGAGCCACCCAGGTGTCCCAACATGCTGCATTTTAGAGCATTGAAGGCTTGAAGACTGGGTTCACTGCCAGAGGTCGCAAACCAAGCTAGAGACAGAACCAGGACTGGAACCCAGGTCTCCTCTCTTCTGGATCAGGAGTCTTCAGTTCAGACCACATAACTAACCTGCTAAAGTGTGAGACTGTCCCCAGGCTATGAACCTGATGAACGGACACACAAGCAGTATGGGGTGGGGGAAGGAGGTGGAATGTAGCATTTTGTCATTTGGAATCCTAGGACTGAGCATAGCCCCTCTTGTGGAAACAGGGTTGTGGTCTAAAGAGACAACCTGGGGAACAAGTTTCTCTGAGTATCTGAGAGCCTGCTAGTTTAGTTTGGGTCCAGGCTGTTCTAAATCTAGAATCTGATTGTATAAAGGAAGGCTTTCTGAGCTCTTCGGAAGCAGAGGCTGTGTCACACCTTTGACCGTCCTGTAGGCACAGGCTTAAACATGGAAGATGTTCAATAAATGACTAATGGATTTCATTGAAATATCTTTTTTTTTTCCTTGAGAGAGAGAGAGCGAGAGAGCACACAAGTGGGGAAGGGACAGACAGAGAGAGGGAGAGAGAGAGAGACAGAATCCCAAGCAGGTTATCACCACCAGTGCAGAGCCTGATGTGGGGCTCAAACTCATGGACCATGAGATCATGACCTGAGCTAAAGTTGGACGCTTAACCAACTGAGCCACCCAGGCACCCCTTAATGAAATATTTTTTATTATTTTTATTATATTTTGTTCTCTATGAAAAATACTTAACCTAAATATGTAGATATATCCGCAAGCACATTAACTACTACTTTGCCATGCTATCTATTAACACTCTACATAGAAGGAAAAAATGCTCTTTTCTCTAGATTAACAACTACTTTTTAAAATAATGGAGGGGCACCTAGATGGCTCAGTCAGTTGGGTGTCTGACTCTGGCTCAGGTTATGATATTGCAGTTTGTGAGTTTGAGGCCCACATCAGGATCTGTGCTGACAGCTCAGAGCCTGGAGCCTGCTTCGGATTCTAGGTCTCCCTCTCTCTGCCCCTCATCCACTCCCACTCTGTCTCTGTCTCTCTCTCAAAAGTAAATAAACATTAAAAAAAATTTTTTTTAAATAAATGGACAACGGGAGCCTGGGTGGCTCAGTCAGCTAAGTGTCCTACACTTGGTTTCAGCTCCAGTCATGATCTCATGGTTCATGAGATCGAGCCCCACATTGGGCTCTGTGCACTGACAGCAAGAAGCCTGCTTGGGATTGTCTCTCTCCCGCTTTCTCTGCCCCTCCTCCACTTCTGCACTTGTGCACGTTCTCTCTCTCTAAATAAATAAACTTAAAAAATTAAAGTAAATGGACAAGTACAAGTATATTTGGGAACAGAAGGAAATTTAGACTTGGTAAAAAAAAAAAAAAAAAAAAACGCTAATCAGGAGCACCAATAGCTGAGTTGGTATTTGTTTTCTACCTTCAAAATAAGAATCTGCTCCCTGGACTGCAGTGTAATTACTAAAATATATACTTTAGCTTAGACACTATTGGTCATAACACCATATGATCATACCATCAATACCATACAATCTCTACCAGTCTGCTCGTAACTTCACAAATGCAAGAAAACATTGAGTCTTAGGATGGCTGATTAAACTATTCAGTATACGGTTTTTATACCCCATACAATCAAAGCACCAGCTCTATGTCTAAAGGTAAAAGTGTAAAAAATAAGAAAGTGAAGGGGCGCCTGGGTGGCGCAGTCGGTTAAGCGTCCGACTTCAGCCAGGTCACGATCTCGTGGTCTGTGAGTTCGAGCCCCGCGTCAGGCTCTGGGCTGATGGCTCGGAGCCTGGAGCCTGTTTCCGATTCTGTGTCTCCCTCTCTCTCTGTCCCTCCCCCGTTCATGCTCTGTCTCTCTCTGTCCCAAAAATAAATAAAAAACGTTGAAAAAAAATTTAAAAAAAAATAAGAAAGTGAATACTTGATTAAGTCGACTGGTTATTTGATGTGTCAGTGACCAAATTTCCTGAACCCCCAATCAGGCTATGTGGTGTAACCAAGGCAACAGAATATTTGAAACAGTTAATCTTTCCTGGAAGCTCAGGCCAAATAGTCACATTGTTTATTCGACACTAAATTATCAGTTTCACAGATCTCTATTGTCCTTAACCTCACCAACTTTGCTACATTCACTAGTGAAATGGCCAAACATGAGTAATCTATACAATGCTATCTAGCCCATTTGTAGCCAGATTAACAAGAGGGCTGGCTAAAGATGCACAGAGGATAAAAATTCATTCCAAGGACCTCTGTCTCACGCCCTGCCTGCCTTCAGCCCCTACCCCCCAACAATTTCTTCCACCACTCATTGCCTGAGCCAGCAGGCCAATCCAGGCCTACCACCACGTCTGGACAGAAGTGACTGCCCAAACCATCCCTAGAAGTGGGGACAGAATCACTGCTAGGCCAAATATTTTGAACCCCCCCCCCCCCCCCCCACAGAGGACATATGGAGATGCGGGAGGAAGCCAAGAATTTGAAAGTGACCACCCTGGCAAATCAAAGAAAACTCACAGGGTAAACATTCCTAGAATTATCACGAGCACTACTGAAAGTTGAGTGAGCAGCTCAACTTACCCACTTTTTGCTGAGTAGACTGTGCTGAGAAGCAACAGTCACTCAACCTGAATTTGTGTGCCTGATTTGGCTCAAAGTCCCTCGATGAAAAAACAAATCAACAAGGTCTAGTGGGAACCAAAGAGGCACTCAAGGATAGCTAAAGAGACAGCTGATTAAAACTGCCCAGGAATTGGACAGTCTACTCCAATCCTTTACCAAATAAAGGAGAAAGTAACAGAGCACTTTGGAAAAGAAGCCAATGCTATAAGAAAGCTACAAAGATGAAAAGCAAGTGGGAGACTTATTACCACTGAGCCGCGTGCCGCTAACAGTTTAATATTTCAACCTTTCGGATCTGTGTGACTCTCATTTTACCTGTGTGATACCAAATGGTTTCAGGAACTTTCGCTTACTTGGAGTACTGGCCAAGACAAGTGAGACACAGAGAACTTAGATTATTTTTTGGCTTCCTGAGCATAAACTTTGATATTTAATGACCTGTGATAGCAGTCAGTATCCCGGTAATACATAAAACCCTTGGGAATCTATTAACTGTTTAGCATTCCCAGGTCTTAGGGGAATATGTTTTCCATCTTTCAAAGAGTCTGTTGTAGAGTAAGATGCAAATATTCCCTTGAGTGGGCTGAGGCACAGAGCTAGGTTTCCCTGGAGTTCACCACCACACAAAAACAGATACAGGCTTTGCACAAAGACTGCACAGTCTGCTATTTATTTTGAATTGGCTTCTTGGATCAGTTTATCAGAGTTGTGATGGGTGCACTAAATAGCTCATATTGGGAAGGAAGCTTTAAAAGAGACACCTGGGAGGGGCACCTGGGTGGCTCAGTCAGTTAAGCATCTGACTTCGACTCAGGTCACAAACTCCTGGTTCATGAGTTCCAGCCCCGCAATGGGCTGTTGTGCTGACAGCCCACAGCGTGCAGCCTGCTTTGGATTGTGTCTCCCTCTCTCTCTGTTCCTCCCCTGCTCACACTCTTTCTCTCTCTCTCTCTCTCACAAATAAAGATTAAAAAAAAAACTTTTTTTTTTTTTTTTAAAGAGAGACCTGGGAAATGAAAGAGGAAGCTGCATGAGAAGCCAGTTAACTAGATTTACTGAGCAGCTAGTATGCTGACATCGCTGCTTTGCCTGACTCTGGGAGGGTGATCGAGTATTGCATTAATAACCATTTTCAGAGTTGGGGTGCCTGGGTGGCTCAGTTAAGCATCTGACTCTTGATTTCAGCTCAGGTCATGATCCTGTGGTTCATGAGATTTAGCTGGCAGTGTAAAGCCTGCTTGGGATTCTCTCCCTCTCTCTGCACCACCACCCACCCCTTGTGCCCTCTCTAAATAAATTAAAAATAACCATTTTCAGAGTCAGAAAGATCTAGAACTGGATCCCAGCCCTGCCACCTTCTATCTGTGTGACCTTGGGCAAGTTCCTTAATCTCTCAGAGGTTCAGTTGTCTCATCTCCCTGCCCCCCATCATTCAGTTAGAAAGATTACTTCAGTGCATGAATGAATTAAACATTTGCTCCATGTAGATGGGGTAACAGATGGCAACTTTAGTATTTGTGGTACTCAGTAGTTATCGATGGACTAACTACTGACTCTGCCAGGCATTTTATATGGGTTCATTTCCAAGGGACAATAGCCTGTAAGGTATTACGTTCCCTATTCTCCTAATAATAAAACTGATGTTTAAAGAGTACATGAGGGGTGCCTGGGTGGCTCAGTCGGTTGAGTGTCTGACTCTGGCTCAGGTCATAATCTCACGGTTCGGGAGTTCGAGCCTTACATCGGGCTCCCTGCTGTCAGCACAGAGCCCACTTAGGATCCTCTGTCCCCCTCTCTTCTCTGCCCTTCCCCCACTTGCACTCTCTCTCTCTCAAAAATCAATAAAACGTTAAAGAAATTTATTTAATAGTTTACATGATTTGCTCAAGATGCTGTAAATGGCTGGACTGGGATTCAAATTGGTTCTTTTTGGTTCCTTAGTCCACAGTCTTAGTCCCAGTTAATCCTCACTGCAACCCTACAAAAACGAGTGTTATGGAGACCCATTTACAGTAAGGAAATGGGAACAAAGGAGCGAACCCAGGTCAGGAGCAAGGAGTCCCGGCCAACAGCACTGCCATCGCTGCTAATGCAGGCTGAGCAGGACTTTCACACACCCAGGCCTGTACCCCTCCTGCGCCTTTTCTGTGACACAACTCTGCTTGACACATGCAGGGTAGGTTTAGTAACATGACATGGTCCAAAATGAAGCACCAAATAAGGCTCCCAGAATTTAGAGAAGAGGACCCTGGCAGTCAGGTCCAGAGTAAGTGTTCTGGGAAGTAGGTGGAATTGCTGGGTCTGGGAATGGAAGTAAGTCATTGCCCCTAGGAGACCTCGATTTTACAGGGCAACCTGGATTGTCTCCATTTGCCCTCTCCAAGCCCCACCCGGTTCCCTGACTGGAACCCAGCAGCTTTTTACTGAAATAAAAGTAGCATATGAATACCACCCTCCCCCAGTATCACAGTACAGACATTTATGGAGCAGAGAGTTAGGACCCCCAATGCTCCCCACTCCCCTCCTTACAGGCCACCCCTCCATCTTTTTGCTAGATGCATTCTCATTTGTCCTACATCCGCACAGGGCAGAACTTACCTCAGGGCTCGGTCTGTGGACTACTTCTTTTTTTCTGTCTACATTCCCACCCTTGCTAATCTCCTCAGGTCCTTTTGAATACCATCTAAACTGGACCGCACCTTAGCTTTAGCTCCGACCCTCCCTGAACTCCACATTTGTGTATATGATTTACTTCCTCCCGTTCCCCATTTGGAGATCTGAGAGGCATTTCAAATTTAACAGGTCTTGACTTTTTCTGCCAAACCTGCTCCTCCCTATTGTTCTCATCTTAGTGAATGGCATCTCCAGCCTTCCAACTGCCCACGTTGGAAATCTGAACCATTCTCGATTCCTCTCCCCATATCCCAATCAAACAGCAAACCTTCAAAAACAACCACAAATCTGCCTACTTCTGACTCCTCTACTTCTACTGCCCCTGTCCTACCATCAGGTCTCGTCTAGTGTCTGAGCTCACACCCTCATACCCTACAGTCTAGACCAGGAGTGACCCCACTAAAATGTTAAGTCAGGCCATGTCAATTCCCTGCTCAAAATTATTCAATGTCTTCCCAACTCACTCACATTATAATCCAAGATCCTTTGGATCACCTATGAGTAAAGTTTGCTGGGGACAGACCCAGTTCACACTGGTTGTCCTCGCAGTGTTCTTAACAGTACCCACTTTTCCTATCAAAAGTGTCCCAGTTTGGACAACAAATGGCACAGCCACCTGGCTAAGGATGCCTTACAGATTAAATCCTTGCCCTGGTCTCATCTATCTCTTTACCACCATTCTGCTCCAAATGCTTGTCCCACATGCCAGGTACATTGTACCTCAGGGTCTTTGCACTTCCTCTACCTGAAATACACTCCCTCAGGTATTTACATAGCCTGCTAGCTCTCTTCACTCCAGTCTCTGCTCAAATATCAGGCCTTCCTGATCATCCTACCTACAACAGATGCTGTGTACTCCAAGCCCATTAGTCTTTCTCTCTCACCCTGCATTATCTTTCTTAATAGCATTTACTACCACTTGACATATTATGCCTGCATATGTATAAAATCTATCTTCTTCCCACATGTATTTTGTCCATTATGCCAAGCACAGGGTAGACACTTGTAGAATAAATGCTGTCACTGTTAACAGTATCCATATACTTTGACACAAAGGTTAAAAAGCACGAGCTCGGGGCGCCTGGGTGGCGCAGTCAGTTAAGCGTCCAACTTCAGCCAGGTCACGATCTCGCGGTCCGTGAGTTCGAGCCCCGCGTCAGGCTCTGGGCTGATGGCTTGGAGCCTGGAGCCTGTTTCCGATTCTGTGTCTCCCTCTCTCTCTGTCCCTCCCCCGTTCATGCTCTGTCTCTCTCTGTCCCAAAAATAAATTAAAAAAAAAAAAACGTTGAAAAAAAAAAAGCACGAGCTCTACAGGCAGGTGCAATGGTATCCAGCTATGTAACCTTAATCTCTAAACCTTGGTTTCCTTATCTAAAATAGTGATGTTAATTAGTAGGATTTACCTTATTGGGGTTATTCTGAAGATCAAAGGAGAATAGCATATCTCCTCAATAAATACTGGAGATAATAAATGCTTAATCAATACTGGAGATAACAATACAAAGAGCAAGTATTTAGCACTATGTGTCTATGTTAAACATTTTACAAATATTATCTCTCTTAATAAAAACCCTTTGAGATAGGTACTATTATTATCTCCCTTTTACAGATGAGGAAATTGAAATTCAGAGAGGTTAAGTAATTTGCCCAAGGACACATAGCTGAAAGTGGCAGAGTCAGGATTTGAACCCAAGGTCTCTGGTTCCAGTGTCTGTTACTATTCACTATTCTGCTTTGATTACAAACTCTATTGCATAGTTCCTTTTGTTTCCTACAAATTCCAAGTGTTCACACAAGTGAACTATAGAAGCATATTTTTTAAAAAGTATCTCATCTCCTTCTACCCCTTCCCACCATAACTAATGTTAACAGTTAAGTAAACTTCCATATCTCTCTACTAGCTCACACACTAATTGAATTTATTAGTTTTTTGTTTTAAAAAATAGGTTCTTATTACATACATATTACTCTGGAACTGCTCTTCTCACTGGTACCATGGACATTTCTCTGGGTCAAAACATAATTCTTTTTTTCTTTTTAAACAGCTGCAAAAGTATTCCACAGTGTGGCTATAGCACAATTTAGCAAACTAGTTTCCTCCTGCTAGATATCCAATTGTTACCAAACAATGTTTTAAGCATGTATGGCTGCTCTGATTTCTACAGATCAAGTTCCAAAGTGAGATGGCAAAGTAAAGTGCATTTTTTTTACATTTTTTAACATTTATTTATTTTGGGGGGAGGGGCAGAGAGGGAGAGAGAGAGAGAGAGAGAGAGAGAGAGAGAGAGAGAGAATCTGAAGCAGGCTGCAGGCTCTGAGCTGTCAGCACAGAGCCCAAAGTGGGGCTCGAACCCATGAACCGTGAGATCGTGATCTGAGCTGAAGCTGGACACTTAACCGACTGAGCCACCCAGGCGCCCCAGTAATGTTCATTTTTAAAATGTCAGTAATTGAGTATTACTTTCTAAAAAGGTTTGAAAACAATTTCACATGGTCACCAACATTATTTAAAACTTTGTTTCCAAGCAACTTCATTAGCAACACAATTAATCTTTTAAAATTTTTGCCAATCTGATGGGCATGTACATTTTTAAATAATTTTTTTATGTTTATTTAGTTTTGAGAGAGAGCGAGCGTGAGCAGGGGAGGGGCAGAGAGAGAGGAAGGCACAGAATCAGAAGCAGGTTCCAGGCTCTGAGCTGTCAGCACAGAGCCGGACGTGGGGCTGGAACTCATAAACCATGATATCATGACCTGAGCCAAAGTCGGGCCCTTAACCAACTGAGCCACCCAGGCGCCCCTGTCTTTTTAAAACATAGATGGGCTTATACTACACATCTTATCCTGTAACTTGCTTTTTTCCCCTCAACAATAATATCATGGACATCTCTTCAATAGTTTTAAAAGTATGCTGTTTACGTCTTATAATTCACCTCTGTGACCTGGAGCACATTTCTTTCCTCCCTGGAACAGTTGATCTTTAAATGAAATGGGGATGACAATGCTGACCTTCCTGAATTGGCGAGAGAAGGTAGAAATTATTTCAAAACAAATACAGAATCACTTCATACCCACCAGGAGAGCTATCATCAAAAAGACAGACAATAACAAGTGGCAAGGATGTGAAAGAAACTGGAACCCACTTACACTGATGGTGAGAATGTAAATAGCGTGACCTCTTTGGAAAGCGGTCTCGCAGTTCCTCAAAATGTTAAACATAGACTTAACCATATTTCTACCCCTTGGTATATGCCTAAGAGAAATGAAAATATCATAGCAGCATTATTCATAATAGTCAAAAAGTGGAAACAACCCAAACATCCATCAGTTGATGAATGGATAAACAAAACGTAGTCTATTCACACTATGGAATCCTATTCAGCGATTTTAAAAACTGAAGTTCCAATACATGGGTGAGCCTCGAAAGCACTGTGCTAAGTAAAAGAAGCCAGACACAAATGGTCACATATTGTGTGATCCTATTTCTAGGAAATGTTCACCCTAGGCAAATCCACAGAGCCGGAAAGTAGATTAGAGATTGCCAATGCTAGGGGTGAGGGAAATAGGGAGTGACTGTTAAATGGGTCCTGGGTTCCTTTTGGGAATGATAAAAGTGTTCTAGATTAGAGGATGAGGACGGTTGCAAAACCACTGAGTTTTATACTTTAATGAACAAATAACACCCTCAAGGCCTCTACTTCTCCTTCTACCCCAACACCTGGGTCTCTCTAGTCTCCCTTTTTCCCCCCAAGCATCTCCACCCCGTTTAATTATCTTGATCCCTAGAGAGCAGGCAACAGGTTTCTTTTCAAAGCTGCCTAGGTAGGGTTTGTAGCTAGCACTGCCCCTCCCTCGCAGACCCAACCCCCTGTTCTTTGTACCCAGATCATTTACTTATTAAACCAATTAGATTAAATGACTCACGCTGCACCCTAGGGCAGGAGGCGGGATAAATGGCTCACAAAAGAGTCTGACTTGCACTTGAAAGGGCCTGCTTATCTCTCTTTACCTGTCCCACCCTCTGCCCACCACCTAGGACCAGGTGGCTTTCCTGACTGCTGGAAGAAACCTGAGGAGGATCAGGGGTGGTTGCTACCCCTGCATCTACTGGACTCTCACCTCCCCCAGCCCCCAGAAAGGCCACACCAAGCTCTCAAAGAGCTGACACAATAGTCCTCTCATTTCCATTGCTTACAAGGCCAGCAGGCAACCAGGTCAGCATGTGGGCGAATGTTTGCAGAGCTCCTGGTTCTTCAGAGACTTGCCAGGAGGGTATCTGGAGCCCTGCCCTTTGCTGCCTGCCCTTTGCTGCCTCGTCTCAGCCTCAAACAGTGGCACCCCACTTTGGGCGCTCCATCCCTGCCCAAACTTGCTTGCGTTGAATGCCTTGGAGATGACATACAGCAAACTCCTGAAGTACCCTGGACCCCTCAGTCATCTTGGGTGAAAAGTCAGGGTAAGGGCCTGAAGTACCCTGGACTCCTCGGTCATCTTGGGTGAAAAAATCCAGGTAAGGGCCTAAGCTATTTCCCCCAAGCTCTAAGATGTGTGAATTTTCAGTCCAACAAACAGATGAACTCTTTAGGTCCCTGAGGGAAACACAGGTATGTTCCAACAAGGTGTCTTATCTTCAGAGAAGACTCGGGGACCTAGCAGGTAAGGGAGGACTGACACATAAGTAGTCATTTTGCAGGTATCCTGCAGCAAGGGATGAAATAGGGCCAAGTATGAGGCTCACCAGGAGTGTGGAGGAAAGGTTTCCTGGTGTCCTTTCCTCCCTGCTCTCACCACCCCACCCCCAGCGCCCCCTCTGCCCTGCACCCTCAGGCAATGGCAGGACACCCCAGCTATCCAGCCCGTCAGGGGCTTCTCTAGGCCACAGTTAGAACAATCCAGTTCTGCTCTCACACCTCCTTCCAAAACACCACCTCAGAGGCTTCCCTCCTGACAGCCTGGAATCCAGGCAAGAGGTGTGATTTGAGTCAGATCCTGTCCCAGAGTGGAACCACATCCTCTTGCCACCCCCCACCCAGGCATTTCCGCCTTTGTATATTTATAAGACTCTCTTAAAATAGGTCCCAGCAAACAGGAGCAGAGACCTGATTTGGGTCGATGAAATCAGCATTTGGGAGAGTAAAGACGCCCTCCTGAGAGCAAAGTTGCTATTTTTTCTCCTATCCCATATCCGGGTTTCAGTATCATCCAAATCCCCCGAGAAGCCTCCCGGTCCTCCCATCCAGCGTGGCTTCCCGAGTTTCTCCTGCCCTGGAAACCTCCATGTCTCCTGTCCTCCAAGTGCAGATGAGTTTCCTAAAAACACTGTGGCCCCAGGCCTCCTTCTAATGCTCACTTATTATTAGGCAATTACATTTTGCAAAGTACTTGTCAGCTGTCAGCCCTTTTGCTCAGCAAGCCCATCCACCCACTCCTAAATGGGCTCTGAGCTCCATTAAGGAGGGGGCAAGAACGGACAGCCGAAGGTCTGCAGGTGCGTGTGTCCCGGACCACCATCGACCTCAGAACAAGTTGTCCATCATCTCTGAGGTGTTGGAAAGGAGGCAGCGACGGAGAAAGCAGGGCCTTTGAAGTGTGTCTCAAATACCTGCTGGGACCTGGCAGAGATTCTGTGCTGGCTGAGAAAAACCAGCCGAGTGTGTGTGTCTACACCTTTCCCAAGTGGAACGACTCCCTTACGAGGCATTCAGAGCCTGGCACCTCTGCCCAAGCTTGGGTCACACACTCTCCTGTCAGCCTCCCCAGGCTGCATGGGAGGAAAGAACTCTGGCTCCCAGGCTCCTTTCTGAGGAAGAATTTATTCTATTTTGCAGTGTGGGAGGCCCGCTGGGGGGCTTTGAGGAACAAGACAAAGGGGAGTGTCTGTTTCTTCCCTTCCTCTGGTTTAAGTCTCAAGTCAGAGAAGGCCAGTCCTAGGAGTGCATTTGTAAGGCTGGGGCAGGGCAGGACAGCCCTGGAGCTCTCCTGTAAACGAAGGATCAAAATGGAGGAGGCCAGGGCTGAGGTGGAGAGCACAGGGCCTGGGCAGGGATGAATGTTTAAGTCGGAGGGGTCTTTTCTGTTTTTGTTCTTGTTTTGCTTTTTGAGAGAGACAGAGAGACAGACAGGAAGCAGGAGAGGGGCAAAGAGAGGGAGACAGAGGATCCAAAGTGGGCTCTGTGGGGGCAGCACAGAGCCAGATGTGGAGCTCGAGCACACAAACCGCTAGATCGTGACCTGAGCCGAGGTCTGACGTTTAATTGTGAGTTGGAAGGTTTAAGGCAGATCAGAGGATGATGTTCGCAGGGGCGTCTGCAGAAAACTAAACCTGAGGCAAAGTGCTAACATAAAAAAAAGTTGTTTCAAAATATATATTAGCCCTTCTGAGGTGACAGAAACAATCTGTGAAGGATCTGTAAGCTCTGTCTTCATCAGCTAATATTAATGGGATGTCCAGCCTGCACTGCAGGGGGAGAGAAAAGGCAGAAACTGCTAGAAATAGCTAGTGACAGGGAATGTTCTGCCCCACTGTTGGTTCACATTGTTAACCAAATTCTTGTTTTGTGCAGGGCCTCCCAGAACAAGACCCTCGTGGGAAAGTGCTTCAACCAGAAGCATCAGCTCTCACACCTGCAGAGACATGTGTGGAGGGAGAGGCAGAGGTGGGGGAGGAGGGGTGCCAGCAGGACCACAGGGCAGGTAACATGGTTTGTTGTCGAGCTCTGTCAGTCCATTTACACCTGAGGTCTCTGCCTCTGATAGTGTCAGAACTCAGAGACAGCAGAAGGGTCTGTCTAATTCTCTAGACAGCACCTAGGCTCAGTGACACTGTCAGACAGGTGTTCTCTGCCATGGGCAGTGGACAACGATGCGGGGGAACCATTCCATGACAATATTAAAAGGTGGGCAAGGCCTCGCTCACTCACCCTGAAACATGTTCAAAAATATAGTTATGGGGAAAAAAGTTGCTATATAATGTTACAAAAGTGAAGTGATCTAAAAAAAAAAAAAAAAGGTTTTTAAAACTGCCACAGCCAAGAGCTTAAGGAGACATGACAAGTGAGTATAATGTGGTGATGTGGATCCTGGAACAGGAAAAGGGCATCTGAAAGGGAATCAGAATAAAGTATGTACATTTGTTAATAATAATGCATCAATAGTAGCTTATTAATTGTAACAAATGTACCATACTAATGTAAGGCATTAATAATAGAGGAAACCGGGTATAAGGTAAATAAGAACTCCCCATACTATTTTTGCAACTTTTTGTGAATATAAAGCTATTCTAAAATAAAAGGTTTATTTAAAAATGTACTTATGCCGACAAATACAGGGGTTTATATGTGTACATGTATCATATAGGCATAGAGGAAACTTAGAGGAAGGTATGTTAAATTTTTTATGGTGGTTACCTCTGGGAAGACACTGTTTATATTACATGCTTTTGGATTTTTAAAAAATGTATTTAAATAGTAGAGATAGGAATGAAAATATAAGAGAATCAAAATTGGAAAATTCTGCCCTACTCCATTGTTCCTGTGACAGGAAGAGCACTGGGCTAGGTGTCAGGAGCCCAGGATGTGGGTCCTCATCTCCTGCTAGCTTTGTGATCCCAGTGACCCTCTCAGGCCCTCCATTTTCTTACCTCTAAAATGATGATATTCAGGGGCACTCCAAATGTTACCTTCTGTGATTTGATGATAAGCACAAATAAGAGCCTCAAGTTGCTAGCAGAGTCATCATGGTTTCTCCTTTAAATAATAAGCCTCCCCTCATGCATTCAAAACATTTCAGCCCCTAAAAAAATCTGAACCACATAGAATTTTTCAGGGATATATCTGTAGGTACGCTGTAGTTTCAGAAGTTAAAAAAAATGAGAGAGACAAATTGGGTTACAGACTGATTTTTAAGAAGAGTATTGGCTGATGCTTAACTGGCTCGAATCTATGCAAATGAAGAAAGACAAAAAAAGATGGATGGAGTTGCAAATGGCAATGCTCCCACTTGTCACCGATCTGGGGCTCATCATGGGAGAGGGTTGAAAATCCTTGGAGGGTTCCACAGAGCTTTGTTTCCAGCTCCCCATTCACCTCCCCCAACTCCTATCACTCCAGATGCAGGACAATGTGAGAGGCAGACCTATTCAGACCCTTCTCTCTCTGAAGATAGCAATCCTGGATCTGGTGATGTGAAACAAGGGTCTTCAGGACACCATCCCCCATGACAAGGAAGTGTGCCAGGGAGACAATATCTCATCCAGTGGGAACATTCTGAAAACGGGACGAGAAAGCATGAGAAAGGCCGGGAATCACAAAAGCCAAACCTAAGGATGGGGGCAAATTTCTCCCCCAGGCAAATTTCAGCAAGAGCCAACTCTTGGTTTGGGGTTTATCCAAAGCAATTCTCCAATCCAAGAAGGATGGGGGTGCAGGGGGCAGTGTGGATGTGCCCTCCTTTCCCTGACTGGACTCTTAGGAGTCCAGGGTTAGAGGCTACCGTGGGAATCAACAGAGAAGAAAGCTACTGTGAGAGCCATTGGCACTGCTGCCGTCTCTTTGGGTGAAGTCAGCATGGTGGTCACCCGTCCCTCTATTCTTTTACTTGGTATTAATTTATTCTACAAAGACAACAAACCGTGCGTTGTCTCAAAGCACAGCTACCAAATGACTAGTGAACTCACTGATGACAAAGTATAGAATATCTGTTCAAACCTATGACGAAGTCTTCGTAAGACCAGTGGGATGTGCATATATGCAAGTGGCAGAGGAGGTGTGGGGTGGGCAGATGCGTAAAGAAAGAAATAGAAGATTTAGGAATTTATCCTAACTTTAAAGAGTTTATCCTCAAATTTGAGAATATTAGACGATTAAAAAGGGAAAAAAAACCAATTTTTTACAAAAGCACCAACAAATATAAGTTAACATAGTGCAGACTAGTAAGTAAACGTTATGCATGGAATAATGGAGTGATTAGTGTTGAACTGAGTTAGTTTGAGGCGACTTGAAAGTTGTAAATTTTTACAGGCGTCCTCCCTGAGGTCAATGGGAACTCTGGCATTCAAGGCAGACAGAACTTGGAGTCTGTAAATCAGACCTACACTTTCTTCCTGGTTCTGCCAACTCACCCATGCTGCCACCTCTGGTGAGTGGTGGCCCATTTTCTGCTTTGGTTTCATGTCATAAAATAACAACTATTGCCCTTTCCAGGAGGCTACAAGAATCAATAAAACAAACAAAAACACAAAAAAAAACCCCGACAACAACCACCATAAAACCCCAAACTATTACATAGAATTTGTGTGGAGGTCCACGGAGGGAAGAAAGTGCTAAGATCAATTCAAACCAGTTCTGCTTATTCGTTTCCAATATAAAGTAAAAGAGATTTCAAGAGCAAACCAAACTGAATGGTGGTCTGTGTTATGCAGCCTATGCTGCACTCTAGCCTGTGCATACGGCATACACATGTCAGCAAATACAGTAATTATCTATCGGGGCACCTGGGTGGTGCAGTCGGTTAAGCGTCCAACTCTTAATCTCAGCTCAGGTCATGATCTCACTGTTTGTGGGTTCAAGCCCCACATTGGGCTCTGCACTTATGTTGCAGAGCCTGCTTGGGATTCTATCTCTCCTGCTTGTGCTCACTCTCTCTCTCTCTCTCAAAATAAATAAACTTAAAAATAGTGAACTACCAATGACCTACCACTTGGTACAAAGATGGGGAAAGACCAGCTTGGCAAGATACCAGTTCTGCTGTCTCAACTAGCTTCTCCCTTATCTCAACAGAACACCTGAAAACCCTCCCCTCTCCCACTCAACCATTGCCAATAATTTTACAACTGCGTCTGGGTAAAACTTTTAATTGCCTCCTTCCCATAAAACCTATTGCCTTCCGGCAGCTTTTGAATTTCAAAGATATTAGAGTCCTTTGGCTGTAGGAACAGCCCTCTCTGGAAATCCTTTTCTGTATGTACTCCTGATTTTCCTCAGCTTCCTTCTTTCCCTGGGGTGGTATAAGAGACTCCCCCAATTTCTGACTAAAGAGGCCCAAAGGAGAGAAGGAGGGGGAAGAGGACAGTGCTGTAAGCAGCAAAGACATGCTTTTGTCTTCTTATCTTTAGCCGCTGCGCAACAAGTTAATCTTACTGTACCTTTTCTATATGAAGAACTCTGCAGCTTGGTAGGAGGGCAATAAAATCTCCTTGTCTAAGGGCTGCCTGCTTGGCTTTAGGCTAGTAGCACTTGATAATGCAAGGCAGGCTTAGCTTTGGTCACCTTGGCCAAAATCCTGGGGTACAAAGAAATGGGCCACATTCAACGATCCTTGATTAGTGACCCAGTGATGGGCAGATAGACCCTCCAGGCAAAGTGCCAGAGAAAGGGACAGGACTCAGTGAATGGGCTTCAGAGTCATACAGATCTGCATTTGACTCTCGGCTTTGCCACTTACAGGTATACATCCTCAGACAGATTCTTACCTCAAGAAGCTTTCGTTTGCTCAACTGAAAACTGGAGTTAAGATACAGCAGAATGGAACTGAAAGAAAACTTCAAGTGGAATCATTGAACCAGACACTAGTTTTTTAGATATTTCATTTATTTTTGAGAGAGAGTGAGCACACAAGCAGGGGAGGGGCAGAGAGAGAAGGGGACAGAGAATCTGAAGCTGCTCACGCTGACAATAGGGAGCCGAGTGCGGGGTTCGAACTCACGAACTGAACCATGAGATCATGACCTGAGCCAAAGTTGGACACTCAACCGAGTGAGCCATCCAGGTGCCCCCAGAAAGTTCTTTTTTTTTTTAATTGAGGATCACAACCCATCAGTGGTCCACAAAATCAGTTTACTGGGTCGCAAACAGTATCTTTAAAAAATGAAAAACACAGGGCACCTGGGTGGCTCAGTCAGTTAAGTGTCAGACTCTCAATCTCCAGCTCAGGTCTTGATCTCAGGATTGTGAGTTCAAGCCTTGCATTGGGCTCCATGGCTGGGCGTGAAGCCCACTTTTAAAAAAGTAAATAAATAAAAATAAAATGAAAAATGAAAAATATCACAGTATCACCCATAGTTGGAGAAAGTATTATTAAATTTTTGTTCCAGTTATAACTATAATGTGTAAGTGTGTATGTTTGTACTGGCAATGTAAAGTGTACTTTTTCGGTGGATCATGGTAAAAAAGTTTGAGTTCCTGACATGGAAGGATCAGCAGAGATCCAGGCAAGAGGTAGCCGGTGACCTGTCTGAACCTTATAAATCATCCATTCTTCTCCAACTAACGACCCAGCTCCCATCCCCACACATATTCCCAGAAGGTCTCTTCCTGTGTCTTCTTCCCTTTCCCTCCCCAAACACTAGGCCTTTGGCTCCACAGCGGTACCCGCAGTTCCACTGGGTGGGGCATGGCTCTTCTCATCCTTTCTCAATAGCTGGCAGTACAGGCTCGACACAGTGGGAGTGTTCAATAGCCAGGGGGTGGGCCCAGCTTCACTCAGGGAGAAGGGCAACTGGGGCCCTTCAGAATCTGACTCAACAGGCACTGTGCTGGTGCTATTTCTGACATCATATTTAATTTCAAAAGAACCATGGGGTTATTCCAGTTTTAAGGGTGAAGAAACTGAGGTCCACCCAACAAGGAAACAGCAGAGATTTGAATGCTAGTCCAATTTTCTTATTATTAACTCATTCATTCCTTCATTTATTCTTTCAACAGACACTTAATGAATGCCTACTGTGTGGTAGGCATTGTGCCCAACAATGAAGACATACCGATGAATAGTCACTGACCTCAAGTAAGAGGTAACAGACATTTAACACGTGAATTTGGTAAATGCTTAAAAAGGGGGATGAAGGGGGGCACCTGGGTGGCTCAGTCAGTTCAGCATCTGATTTCGGCTCAGGTTATGATATCATAGTTATGATTCATGAGTTCGAGCCCCGCATCAGTCTTACTGCTATCAGCACACAGACCTCACTTCTGATCTTCGGTCCCCAACTTGCCCCTCCCCCGTTCGCTCTCTCTCAAAAATAAATAAACATTAAAAAAAAAAAAAGGAGGGTGGGAATGCAAGCTGGTGCAGCCACTCTGGAAAACTCAGAGTTGGAGGTTCCTCAAAAAACTAAAAATAGAACTACCCTACGACCTAGCAATTGCACTACTAGGCATTTATCCACGGGATACAGGTGTGCTGTTTCGAAGGGACACATGCACCCCCATGTTTATAGCAGCACTATCCACAATAGCCAAAGTATGGAAAGAGCCCAAATGTCCATCAAGGGATGAATGGATAAAGAAGATGTGGTATATACATACAATGGAGTATTACTTGGCAATCAAAAAGAATGAAATCTTGCCATTTGCAACTACGTGGGTGGAACTGGAAGGTATTATGCTAAGTGAAATTAGTCAGAGAAAGACAAATATCATATGACTTCACTCATATGAGGACTTTAAGAGACAAAACAGATGACCATAAGGGAAGGGAAACAAAAATAATATAAAAACAGGGAGGGGGACAAAACAGAAGAGACTCATAAATATGGAGAACAAACTGAGGGTTACTGGAGGGGTTGTGGGAGGGGGGATGGGCTAAATGGGTAAGGGGCACTAAGGAATCTACTCCTGAAATCATTGTTGCACTATACACTAACTAATTTGGACATAAATTTAAAAAAATAAAAAATTAAATTAAAAAAATAAAGTACAGGAAAAAAGGAGGGCATGAAGAGAGGGGGCTGAATTGGAGACACATTTTATGACAATATGGGGCAGGTGAGAGGACTAGGAGTTTTTATATTTTACTCAAATTCAAGTCTGTAAGGGTTGGATTTTCTTTTTCTCTCTTTTTTAAATGATGAGCATGCATTATTTTTGTAATCTTAAAAAAAGTAAGTAGGTGGTCAACAGTGTCAAGTGCTGTGGAGGTGAGTGGGATGAGGTTGGAGAATTGGGGTCTACCAAGGTTCACAGACCCCAGGTGACTTGCTTTGGTAATCAAGAGCTCACCTGCATGGTAAACACTAAGAAAGGGAAGAGCGGGATTTGGTTGTCAGGGGGTGCAGGTGGGGTGGGGGAGGGAGAGGAGTAGAAGCTGACTGTAGCATCTTTCATCTGACAAGCTCCAAGCTCCTTAAAGACATTAAGTCACTGCTCCACACAGCAAGGAGGAGTTAGCAGTGAGCCTGAGGCTCATTTCACGGGTCAGAAATCTGAGACACAGACAGGAAGAATGCTGGTGCAAGAGCCTGCAAGGGATTTGACAGCTGATAGAAGAGAAGTCATAGCTCCCAGGAAACTCAAAGTTTCTTGCCTTTTTTTTTTTTAATGTTTGTTTATTTTTGAGAGAGAACACGAGCACACAAGTGGGAGAGGGGGAAAAAGGGGGACAGCTTGAACTCATGAACCTTAAGATCATGACCTGAGCCATGGTCATGATCTTGTTTGACCCACTGAGCCACCCAGGTGCCCTGAGTTTCCTGACTTTGCGGGAGACGGCAGCTGGAGGGAAGAGGACAGTGTTGTGAGTGCAGTCATGGCCCTGTTGGTGGAAGAAGCATGGCTGAAGACATCTGAGATAGAGGGGTGTGGCCACTGAGTCGGTGGTGGTAGGTGTGTAGGTGAGAGAGCAGGTAAGCAAAGGCCAAAACAGGGGGCCCTGTGGTCACATGAGTCACGGCACACACTCCCTACAATTGCCAGGATCTCATGCTGGGAAACATTAGTCAGTGGTTGCAAACCCAAAACATGCTACCTATTGCCTCTGCTGTCACTGCATCTATCTAGGTGTTCCTACCTAGGAACTTGTTTAAACAAAAAAAAAAAAAAAAAAAAAAAAAAAAATAGTGCCTGTGGATGTCACTCCTCCTGAAATAATGGCAACGATTTTCACTCTCCACATGTGTGCTAAGAATACCACTCACCTCTTCACTGGTGAAGGGTTAGCACCACCAACTTTGGAGACCCAATAGGTCACTCTACTTTGCAAATCCCAGATTTTTTTGAGAGAGAGGGAGAGAGATCACAAGTGGAGGAGGAACAAAGAGAGAGGGAGAGAGAAAATCCCAAAGAGGCTCTACACTGTGACAGAGCCCGATATGGGCCTCAAACCCAGGAACTGTGAGATCATGACCTGAGCCGAAATCAAGAGTCCACACTTAACTGACTGAGCCACCCAGGTGCCCCCTGGCTTCCCAGATTTTAACCTCTCTTTCCTCAGGTCTTTCTTGGCCTCTCTTCCTGAGATTTTTTTCCCCTATCACTTCCTCTTTTTCCTGTCTCTGGTTTCTCCTTCTGATCTCATTGCATCTCTCAGCCTTCTATCCCTATGCTGCTTTCCATGTCCTTATCATTTGGAACTAATACAACACTGGGAGCAGAACCCTCAAGGCGGTGCTATAATATTCTACCTCCAAGGAAGGCCCCCCAAGGGTATAATTATGAGGCACTGAGTGCAGCTGCCAGAAGAAGAGGCACTCAACAATGACAGCTGCTACAAGTCAGAGTGACGAAGACAAGGGGGCAGGAGGGTGCTGGAGGCCCAGTTCAGGGCACAGGAAGCCTGTTAACAGGTGGCTTGACCAAGGTCAGCCAACTGGGTCCATGCCCTAAGGGGATGTGATGGAGAAAACACTCATAAACAAGCTAATCTGCCTAGACCGGATCTCCCCTCCTGGGAAGGAAATCCGATCCTCACCCTGTGTGTCTAGTTAGTCTTAAAGCCCAACAAGATGCCTAGGCTTCTTCTCCCCTTGTTCTTTGCTCTCAGCCTTAGGGGACACCTAAGGACACCTGGGGGATGGGACAAGGTCTATGACAGAGGCAGCAACAAAGGGTGGGGAAAAGGCCTGCAACCCAACTGGTTAAGGAGCACTAGTCAGTTCACATTGGCTCATCAGTCCATCCTGCACACTGAGCACCTGATGCAGGTAGAGTTCTGTGTGAAGATGGAGAGGCAGGAGAAGACACTGTTCCTCACCTAGATGAGAGAATAAGATAATTCCTGGATTTGGCTGTCAATCAGGATCATCTAAGGATAACTTGATAAAAATAATGATTCCTGGACCCCCCCCCCCCCCCCCCCCGCTTTGCCACCCATACCTACAGAATTAGAATTTCATGAGGGATCCATATTTAACAACCTCCTGGTGATTCATTAGCATCACCAACTTTGGAGACCCAACTGGTCACTCCACTTTGCAAACCCCAGCCCGTCTCTGACCTCTTCTTCTCCAAGTTGTGTGTAAAGATAAGGTTAGAAAGGATGATGTTTCCTGCTTAGAACATGGAAAACAATAATATTAGTAGCCTGATCTCTGTTAATTTTTACAACAATCCTACCAATAGGGCAGTAGTAGTAGTAGTATCCCCATTTTAAGGATAAAGAAAGTTTAAGCCAAAAGAGGTTAAGTAACTTGTCAAGGAATACTCAGCTAAGTAAGAAGTGGAGCTAGGATTCAAACTCAGGTTTACCCAGGGGTGAGTTCAAAATACTTGACCAGTGCTACAGCACCAGCACTGACTACTGAGAATAGATGTCACCCCTGGCAACAGAGCACAGTACTGAGGACTTAATGGCCAGGCACTGCCTCTTTGGCTGCTAGATTGTATGGAGGTCTGGAGGGTTGCAGTGGGGGTTTGGGGGGGAGGGGCACCCAGAAGATTCAGGGCAGCATGTGTTCACCTCCCAATACAGAATTATTTCAATATTTCAGCACAAGTGGATTGGTGTATACCAGCTGTACAGGCTCCAAATCCCAGGCTTCTTCCACTACACCATTCTGCCCAGTTCAGTTATCCTGTCCCCCTCCACCTACCATTGGAGTTTTAGACATGATAGGAATTAAGCCACAAGTACAACTTAGTCAGAATCTTAGATTTGCCTCCTCCCATGAGTCTCCTCATGGAAACTTGCTCTAAGAACCTTGATTCAGCTTGATAGGTGCAAGATAACATTTTAAAGAGTTACTTCTTATAACCTGTGCATTTGCTAGAGATCAAAGCCATAAGTTAGGAGTTGCAAACTGCTTCGGGTTCACTCCTTCCGGTGCTTTAAATAAATTTGAGTCAACACTTAAAACTTGGGAGATTTCACAAAAACTCCACATTTCTAGTTTCTCTTGAAAAGTAGGGTAACTGCCAAAACAGGGCCCATAACCAAATGGAAATAAAGGGTTGGAGCCAAGAAGTGGCCATCCCTTTTTTCATCCATTTAACAAATGAATTTTTGAGTGCCTGCCACAGGCAAGGCCCTATTCTAGGTATTGAGAGCATAGGTTCTCCATTGCACTATGGTGCATATAATTCACACAAAGTGTGTGTTTATACTTACATATGGCCTGCTTCATTTACTTAAGCCATCTGCTTATACCTTAAGTTTTTGACCCCTGCCCCTCTGAGCTAAACATACAAAGGTCAAAATGCCAAAGCCAGGAAGGCAACTCTCATGATGTTATCCCTGCACCAGCTCAGGCTTCCTGAAGGGAGACTATCAGTCCCTAGAAGCCTCTCCAGTCCCCTAAAAGAGTCCTGTCCTCAGGTTTTACATTGTTGGGGGCTCTGGGCTCTGACCCAGACTGCTACTAGATTTTGGGCCTTCTCTTCACACCAAAGCTCCACTGCTGTGCCCCTAGTTCACCAACTTGCCATTTATCATTGGATTTTCTAATTCCACTATCCAGGTGACACCATCACTAAGATTCTTTTCAGGGCAGGGCAATGCTCTAGCTTGGCTAGGAAGCTTGCTGTCTAGCTTGCTGAGGAAGCCTCTTTAAGGATGGACTTGAGAATATCCAAGAAGACAAAGTTATAAATGCTGCCTTATCAATATAAATTCCTCTATTTTGCCGTTCTGGGTCTTCTAACCTAGCCCCACATATCTGCTTTCCTCAGCTTGTTATTCCAATCTGAAATTTTTCTTTTTCTGTAGCTACTATCCTCCATACCTGCTTCTCTCACCTACCCCAAGCCTATTATCTTATACATGTAAGAATCCTTGCTTCCTGAGAACTGACTGAAATTAACTACATGGGTATATATAAACATACAAGGAACATATAAAGAACAAAATAAAATCAGGAAGTCAACATTAAATGGGGCCATGGATATAGCTATTCAAATTCAACATGGGTCAGAGAGCATCATTCTGATGCGTGGTAGGAAGCAATGGTTTGAAGCATCCAAAACCAGCATAGATTAGCCTTGTAATGACCTGCAGTCT
This sequence comes from Panthera uncia, assembly GCF_023721935.1. Taxonomy (NCBI): domain Eukaryota; kingdom Metazoa; phylum Chordata; class Mammalia; order Carnivora; family Felidae; genus Panthera; species Panthera uncia. Next base: position 36,412,083 of record NC_064809.1, read on the forward strand.
GAAGTGTCTATTCTTCGGGTGGCAGTTGGACCTGGGTGGAAATTGTGGTGTGAGAGCTGGGGAGTTTAGCATCTCATTCAAAACCACTTCTCAGCTCTAAGAAACATAAAGGCTGGCTTCATGATACCCAATCAGAAGCAGCATCAAATAGGAAGAGGGAAAAACAATCTCTCTTCAGGTCAACTGTAGGGCATTGCTAAGGTATTTATTAATAAGCCCAGGAGAAAGCACAGAGGACTTGGCAAATGGCCAGGGCAGTGGGGATGAGGAGGGCATAAAGCTAGAAGAGTAGAGACAGGTCTGTTTATTGTTTAGCCACTGCACAGGAAATCTAGGGTGGGCATGGAAGAGGAGGAGTGAGGATGGGAAGAGACTAAGAAACCCAGTGTGCATTGTACCCAGGCAAGGATTGAAGGATCACAGTGGCTGGAAACAAGCTAGGAAGCACTTAGGGTAGCAAATCAAAACACTCTGAAGATGGCTGTGCTACTGAACAAGAGGCACAACAAGAAGATGGCAAGAACAGCTTAGGAACGCTGGGTTTGGGGCTGTTGGTGACAAAAACAAGAAAAATAAAATGCCTACATCCTGACTTGAAGATGAGGTGAGGTTTAAGAATGGAGAGGGGGAGAACAAGCATGACAGGGAAGAAGCTACTACCTGGTTCGTGCAACAAGAGTGAATGAAGGCAGTTCCTCAGAAAGCTAAACATAGATTTATCATCTAATCATCTGGACTAGATGTTTGAAAATGGGTATTCAGACAAATATTTGCACATCAATGTTCATAGCAGCACTACTTGCAATAGCCAAGGTGGAAACAACCCAGATGTCCATCAACAGATGGATGGATAAACAAAATGTGATATATCCCAAACAATGGAATATTATTCATCCATAGAAAGGAATGAAGTACTAATAACATGCTATGATATGGATGAATCTTGAAAACATTATGTTAAGTGAAAGAAGCCAGACACAAAAGTCACATATTATACGAACTCATTTATACAAAATATCCAGAATAAGTAAATCCATAGAAACAGAAAGCAGATTAGAGGTTGTCAGGGGCTGGGGATAAAGGAATGCAGAATGACTGCTTCATGGGTACAGAGTCTCCTTTGGGGATGATGAAAATGTGTTGGAACTAAATAGAAGTGACAGCGGGGGAGGGGGAGGGCGCCTGGGTGGCTCAGTCAGTTGAGCCTCCGACTTCGGCTCAGGTCATGATCTCGCAGTTTGTGAGTTCTGGCCCTGCATCGGGCTCGGCTCTGTGCTGACAGCTCGGAGCCTGGAGCCTGCTTCACATTCTGTGTCTTCCTGTCTCTCGGCCCCTCCCCTGCTCATGCTCTGTCTCCCTCTGTCTCTAAATAATAAATAAACGTAAATAAATAAATAAATAAATAGAAGTGACGGTTGCACAAAACTGTCAATGTAATAAATGTCACTGAGTTGTATACTTTCACCTCAATTTTTAAGTGTTTATTTATTTATTTTTGAGAGTGACAGACAGCCTGACAGGGGCAGAGGCAGAGAGAGGGAGACAGAGAATCCCAAGAAGGCTCTGTGCTGTTAGTGCAGAGCCTGATGCACAGCTCCATCCCATGAATGTGAAATCATGATCTGAGCCAAAACCAAGAGTCAACTGCTTAGCCAACTAAGCCACCCAAACAACCCTCACCTAAATTTTTTAAAAATGAATGAACAAATGAGTGGGTGAATGAATGAATGAAGGCAGCAAGGGAGTTCTAGGGAACAAGGTTTAAAGATATAAAAATAGAAAAGTAGGAACCAGAGATGGGGAAGGGACAGAGATACTACCATTTGTTCTCTGGCTCCACAGCTCTCAATCCTTTTCCTGCCATGATCCTTGACAGGTGACATGGCATGACATATCGATGTGCATATTTGGAGTTCTTCCCAACTCTCAAGAACTTAACAAATTCCAACCTTTTCTCTACCCCTCAAGAGAGGGTATTGGAATACATATGAGAGACAAGAATGTAAAACTGCTTTTACATTTATAGATACACATACAAACACAAAATATATACTATTAGCATTTTACTGATGCTAAATAATAAATGCATACTTTTAAATTTTAAATCATTCATGAACATTGATATTCTTGTAATTCTTAAAAACCAGTGGCCCCTGCTTCCATTATTTCATGGGGATAAAATTCTAAGTAAAGATAAGATAGCTATCCAAGGGCAAGACTTAATTCTGAACCACTCTAGCACAGCCAGGGCCACCATTAGCCTGTTTAGTGCCTTTGTGTCTTTCCCCCAAGCATGCAGCTTCGTAAGTGCAGCTCATGCTAGATTTTAGTCCCCACTCACACCCTGGTAGAGGAATACCTATGCAGCATACAACCTGCACAACTGTACACAATAGCCCTGAGCACAGGCCTGGAAATACAGTAGGTACTCCCAAGTGCTGAAAATAGGAAGCAATCTTGGAGGTAATCACTTCTCATCTATGGCATTTTTCAGGTCTATGTGACTCTTTAGCTTCTTATTTCAGATAATGTATCTGGGGAAGGGTGCATTGATCAACTGAATTAAGGTTTACAATGAAAGTCAAAGTGACTAAGGGGAGAGAGAAAGTCCCAAGAATTCAGGATAGAATGAGGAAACTCAAAGGCCTCCAGATGAGTGACCTATGACCTATGAGGACTCAACTGATGTTGAGCCATCAGTTCCAGGATATACAGACAACCTACTACCCTCAATGATTACTGTTACTTTGTATTATTTTTTAAACTATTATTTTTCTAAACTATTATTTGATGATTCATGTTTAAATCAGATGGAAAATATACCCAAGACTAAGTAAAAAGCAAGTGGGTAAAGGCGGGAACTGCTAAGGAAAGTGGCTGAGATACTGAAATAGCTTTTAAAGTCTTACTAGAAATAATGGTGAACTATTGAATGCTTTCCCTGTTTAAGATCAAACAATATAGTGTTTCAACATTGTACTGAAGGTCTTAGCCATCACAATAAGACAAGAAAAATAAAAGGCACAATGACTGGAAAGAATAAAACTCATTTATTCTTGATTTAAAGATTATGTACCTTGAAAACCCAAAGAAATTGAGAAACTATTTGAATTAATGAGTTACTTAGGAGGATTGCAAGATACAGAATCAATACACAAAATTCAATTATATTTTTTATATGCTACTAATAAACAACTGAAAATGTATTTAAAATAATATAATTTATAGTAGTATCATAAAGCATTAAATATATTGGAATACATTTAGTGGAAGATATATAAAACCTTGATATTGAAAACTATAAACTACTGCTGAGAGAAATTAAAGAAAATCTACATGAGGCACCTGGGTGGCTCAGTGGGTTGCGCATCTGACTTCAGCTCAGGTCATGGTCTCACGTCTCATGAGTTTGAGTCCCACATCGGGCTCTGTGCTGACAGCCTAGAGTCTGCTTTGGATTCTGTGTCTCCCTCCCTCTCTGCCCCTCCCAAACTCGTGCTCTGTCTCTCTGTCTCTCTCTCTCAAAACTAAATAAACATGAAAAAAAAAAGAAAGAAAGAAAACCTACATAAGTAGAGAAATATTCCATTTTTATGGATTGGAAGACTCAGTTTTACTAAGATATTCATTCTCCCCCAATTTCATTTCATTCAAAATCCCAGCAGACTTTTTCTAGAACTTATAAAATGTAATGGAAAGCTAAAGGTCCATAAATAACCCTGACAATCATAAAGAAAAAGAATAAAGTTTGAAGACTTACACTACAAGATATCATAACTTACAATTAAGCAATAGCGATTAAGACAGTGTGATACTGGTGCCAAATCTGGACTGTTTCAATAGCCCAATAGAGAGTCCAAATACACACACACACACACACACACACAAATGATTTTCAATAAGAATTTCAATACAATTACCCACAAACACATGGCCAACTAATCTTTGACAAAGCAGGAAAGAATATTCAGTGGAATACAGTCTCTTCAGTAAGTGGTGCTGGGAAAACTGGACAGCAACATGCAGAAAAATGAACCTGGGCCACTTTCTTACACCATACACAAAAATAAACTAAAAATGGATGAAAGACCTAAATGTAAGACAGGAAGCCATCAAAATCCTCAAGAAGAAAACAGGGAAAAACCTCTTTGATCTTGGCCGCAGCAACATCTTATTCAACACATCTCCAGAGGCAAGGGAAACAAAAGCAGAAATGAACTATTGGGACCTCATCAAAATAAAAAGCTTCTGCACAGCGAAGGAAACAATCAGCAAAACTAAGAGGCAACCAATGGAATGGGAGAAGATATTTGCAAACGACATAGCAGATAAAGGGTTAGTGTCCAAAATCTATAAAGAACTTATCAAACACAACACCCAAAAAACAAATAACCCAGTGAAGAAATGGGAAAAAGACATGAATAGACACTTCTCCAAAGAAGACATCCAGATGGCCAACCGACACATGAAAAAATGCTCAACATCACTCATCATCAGGGAAATACAAATCAAAACCACACTGAGATACCACCTCACACCTGTCAGAATGGCTAACATTAACAACTCAGGCAACAACAGATGTTGGCAAGGATGCGGAGAAAGAGGATCTCTTTTGCATTGTTGGAGGCAATGCAAGATGGTGCAGCCACTCTGGAAAACAGTATGGAGGTTCCTCAAAAAATTAAAAATACAACTACCCTACAACCCAGCAACTGCACTACTAGGTATTTATCCAAGGGATACAGGTGTGCTGTTTCAAAGGCACACATGGACCTCAATGTTGATAGTAGTACTATCAACAATAGCCAAAGTACAGAAAGAGCCCAAATGTCCATTGGTGGATGAATGGATAAAGAAGATGTGGTAGGGGCGCCTGGGTGGCGCAGTCGGTTAAGCGTCCGACTTCAGCCAGGTCACGATCTCATGGTCCGTGAGTTTGAGCCCCGCGTCAGGCTCTGGGCTGATGGCTCAGAGCCTGGAGCCTGTTTCCGATTCTGTGTCTCCCTCTCTCTCTGTCCCTCCCCCGTTCATGCTCTGTCTCTCTCTGTCCCAAAAATCAATAAACGTTGAAAAAAAAATTAAAAAAAAAAAAAAAAAAAAAAAAGAAGATGTGGTATACATATATACAATGGAGTATTACTTGGCAATCAAAAAGAATGAAATCTTGCCATTTGCAATTACGTGGATGGAACTACAGGGTATTATGCTAAGCGAAATTAGAGAAAGACAAATATCATATGACTTCACTCATATGAGGACTTTAAGATACAAAACAGATGACCATAAGGGAAGGGAAGCAAAAATAATATAAAAACAGGGAGGGGGACAAAACATAAGAGACTCTTAAATATGGAGAACAAACAGAGGGTTACTGGAGGGGTTGTGGGAGGGGGGGATGGGCTAAATGGGTAAGGGGCACTAAGGAACCTACTCCTGAAATCATTGTTGCACTATATGCTAACTTGGATGTAAATTTAAAAAATAAATTAAAAAGAAAGAATTTCAATACAATTAAATGTAAAAAGGAAAATAGGAAAATCTTTCTAACAGAGTTGGAACATCTCAATATTTGTATGGAAAAAATTAACCTTGATCCATACCTCACACTCCACACAAAATTCAATTCAAAATAGATCACAAACCTAAACACAAAAGGTAAAACTATAATGTTTCTCAAAGAAAATATTTCGGGAAGAGAATATCTTAGTAATCTTGGTATAGGTAATGAATATTAGACAGGCTATAAAAGGCACTAATGATAAAAGCAAAAAAAGTAACTGGAGCACATCAAAACTAAAAACTCACTAAAAGACAAAGAAAATGAAAAGGCTCCAAAGTGGGGAAAATGTATAAAACATATCTGATGAAAGAGTTATATCAGAATATAAAAAGAACTCCTACAAATCAATAAGAAGACAATCCAATAAAAAGACATGAGCTAAAGATTTAATACTTCATGAAAGATACAGTAATGGCCAACAAACAAACAAATGGCAAGGTCCTCAAGCTTATTGGCCATTTAGGAAATGCGAAGTAAAACCATAACGAGATACCACTTCACACCCACTTGAATTACTAACATTTATTTTTTTTTTAATTTTCCAATGTTTATTCTTGAGAGACAGAGAGAGACAAAGACGTGAAGGACGTGAAGGACGTGAAGACGAGAGGACAGAGTGAAGGACGGGCAGAGAGAAAGGGAGACACAGAAACTTGAAGCAGGGTCTAGGCTCTGAGCTGTTCCCACGCAGGGCTCGAACTCATGAACCTTGAGATCATGATCTGAGCCGAAGTTGGACACTTAACCCACTGAGCCACCCAGGTGCCCTGAATTACTAAATTTAAAAGACTGATAATGCCGAATGTTGCCAAGGATGTGGACCAACTGGAATGCTTATACCTTGGTAGTGAGAGTATAAAATAACATAAATACTGTAAAAAAAAAAAACAAAAAAAAACAGTTTGGCAGTTTCTTACAAAAATTAAACATATACCTACCCTATGACTCAGCAATTCTACTCATCTATCCAAGGGAAATAAAGGCATATGTCTACTAGCAAATACTAAAAATAAATAAATTAAAAAAATAAAGACTGGATAGGTTATAGTACAAAGTTCTCTGTCATCCACTGCTGGTTAAGATTTAAATTGGCACAACTCCTGAGTACAGTTTATAGTATTTATAAAATTTACCAAGCACATACCCATGTGCTCCAACAATTCCACTTTCCTATGTTTAATAGAGAAACTCTTTCACATATGCAACAGGAGACGTGTTAAAAATATGCTCATAGCAGCATTTTATATAATTTTTAAAAACTGAAAACAATAGAATGGATAAACTGGTAGCTTCATACAAGTATATACCACAGAGCACTGAAAATAAACCATAACTAAAGGCATCAACATAAATGAATCTCAAAAGCACAGTATTTAGTCAAAAAAGAAAGCGTACAATATTCCATTATATTAAATTCAAAATCAGGCACAACCAAGCTGTATATATTTTTTAGGAATGCACATATAAATAGTATAACAATACAGAAAGACAAGGGCATCATTGACACAACTAATGATGCCAAGTATCTGTGGGGTCAAGGGAGGAGATACAATCAAAAAAGTGGCCCACAGACAGCTTCTAAAGTCTAATATTGATGTAGTTCTTAACCTGGTTGGTGAATATTTTGGTAATTATCTTATTGTTCTTTACAGTGTACATAAATATTTTATAAATTCTTTGTATGCATGATAAATTTTAATAAATTAAAACCGACTATTTTTCTGTAAGTAATCTTCACACTCAACGTGGGGATCAAACTCACAACCCTGAGACCAAGAGTCACATGCTCCACCAACTGAGCCAGCCAGCCACCCCTAATACAGGCTACTTTAAAAAGCATATGTCTGGGGCGCCTGGGTGGCTCAGTCGGTTAAGCGGCCCACTTCGGCTCAGGTCACGATCTCACGGTCCATGAGTTCGAGCCCCACGTCGGGCTCGTCGGGCTCTGTGCTGACGGTCAGAGCCTGGAGCCTGTTTCAGATTCTGTGTCTCCCTGTTTCTCTGACCCTCCCCTGTTCATGCTCTCTCTCTGTCTCACAAATAAATAAATGCTAAAAAAAAATTTTTAAAAAAACAACAAAGCATATGTCTACACAAACCTTGTATAAGAAAGTTTACAGCAGTTTTATTCATAATAGCCATACTGGAAAAAAACTCAAATTCCTATCAAGAGAACAATGGATAAACAAATTGTGGTTTAGCCAAAATATGGAGTACTATTCATCAATTAAAAAAAAAAAGAATAGGGGCTCCTGGGTGGCTCAGTCGGTTGAGCATCTGACTTCAGCTCAGGTCATGATCTCAAGGTCTATGAGTTTGAGCCCCGCGTCAGGCTCTGTGCTGTCAGCTCGGGGCCTGGAGCCTGCTTCGGATTCTGTGTCTCCTACTCTCTCTGCCCCTCCCCTACTTAAGCTCTGTCTCTCTCTGTCTCTCAAAAATAAATAAATGTAAAAAAAAAAAAAAAATTAAAAAAAAAGAACTACTGATATAAACAACAACATAGATAAATCTCAAAACCACTTCTAGTGAAAGTCCTAGATGAAAAAGTACATACTGTATGACTCCATTCATATATGAAGTTCAAAAACAGGCAAAGCAAACCTATTACAAAATCAGAACAGTGTTGCCTCAGGAAGGAATTGATTAAAAAGGGGCTTTGAGGAATATTCTGAGGTGGCTGATAAAACTCTATGATTTGGGTAATGGTAGCATGGGTATATACACTGAACTGTGCATGCAATTAAGATGCAATTTATATGCACATTGCTGCACTTAAATTATTCCTCAATAAAGAAAAAACATAAAATATATACAGGAATAGTCAAGAGACCAAATACAAACGGGTCTTTTGATGGGTAGGAATTTATTGGAAACACAAGATACAAACACACACACAACCTTTGTGGAGGCCTTGTGAAGAAAATGAGGCCGTAAGATATACATAAATCAGATCAGGGTACCATGAATCTTCAAATCATGATGGGACTAAATTCCTTACCACTTAATTTGTCTTCTCTTTTTCAGAAAGAGCTACCATATTTAGAGAATAGAATTTAGATGAGGTTAGTCTAAGAATCTGAGAACTCAGGTATGGTGCAGCCTAGGAGACCTATAAGAGAATAAGTTAAGGAGGCTGTGGATAATGGCTCATTAGGTCTGGTCATGAGGAAGCTTCATTTCCAGTTCATTTACACATTTGTAAAATGAGTACACTCGGCCAGATTATCTTTCAGATTCTTTCTGCTCCAAAATTTTTAACCTACAAGTGGAAACCCTGTCTGCAGATAACAATTATCCAGGAAACTTTTGGAAAATGCCAATGCCCGGGGCGCCTGGGTGGCTCAGTCAGTTAAGCGTCCGACTTCAGCTCAGGTCACGATCTCACGGTCTGTGAGCTCAAGCCCCGCGTCGGGCTCTGGGCTGATGGCTCAGAGCCTGGAGCCTGCTTCCGATTCTGTGTCTCCCTCTCTCTCTGCCCCTCCCCCGTTCATGCTCTG